>NW_027077840.1:0-1000 GCF_963930625.1 Muntiacus reevesi | reverse complement strand
GTGGAAATAAATGAAGCAGAGAGGAAAAAAGAAAAAATGATCAAAAGAAATGAGGACAACCTCAGGGACCTCTGGGACAATGTGAAACACACCAAAATTCGAATCATCGGAGTCCCAGAAGAAGAAGACAAAAAGAAAGGCCATGAGAAAATACTCGAGGAGATAATAGCTGAAAACTTCCCTAAAATGGGGAAGGAAATAGCCACCCAAGTCCAAGAAACCCAGAGAGTGCCAAACAGGATAAACCCAAGGCGAAACACTCCAAGACACATATTAATCAAATTAACAAAGATCAAACACAAAGAACAAATACTAAAAGCAGCAAGGGAGAAACAACAAATAACACACAAAGGAATTCCCATAAGGATAACAGCTGATCTACCAATAGAAACCTTCCAGGCCAGAAGGGAATGGCAGGACATAATGAAAGTAATGAAAGAAAATAATCTACAACCTAGATTACTGTACCCAGCAAGGATCTCATTCAGATATGAAGGAGAAATCAAAAGCTTTACAGACAAGCAAAAGCTGAGAGAATTCAGCACCACCAAACCAGCTCTTCAACAAATGCTAAAGGACCTTCTCTAGACAGGAAATGCAGAAATGTTGTATAAACATGAACCCAAAACAACAAAGTAAATGGCAATGGGACCACACCTATCAATAATTACCTTAAATGTAAATGGGTTGAATGCCCCAACCAAAAGACAAAGATTGGCTGAATGGATACAAAAACAAGACCCTTATATATGCTGTCTACAAGAGACCCACCTCAAAACCAGAGACACATACAGACTAAAAGTGAAGGGCTGGAAAAAAATATTTCACGCAAATGGAGACCAAAAGAAAGCAGGAGTCACAATACTCGTATCAGATAAAATAGACTTTCAAATAAAGGATGTGAAAAGAGACAAAGAAGGACACTACATAATGATCAAAGGATCAATCCAAGAAGAAGATATAACAATTATAAATATATATGCACCCAACATAGGAGCAC
>NW_027077839.1:0-173000 GCF_963930625.1 Muntiacus reevesi | reverse complement strand
TATTGGCTTTCAAAAAATAGTGGATTAGAAACAATGAAAACTAAGGAGTTGGGTAACCAACCTGCATATTTAATATCTGGCATTTTATCTTAATCCGTAGTACATGCAGAGAGTGAAGCCTTGCACACTGCTGGATTTGAAGGGTTGGGTTTAGTGTCAGTAAGTGTGCTGTAAGCTTGTTTCTGATGTTTTTAAACTACCTCATGCATGGATTGGGGAAAGCGTGGTATGGGGATTGATCAGTGGGCCCCAGATTCCAGACAGAGACTTGTTAAGTGTCTAGTTTGATAACTTGAACAACTCCAATAATCTCTCTCTGACAATTTTAATTTTTCTGAATCACGTCATCTGTGTAAAGACACAGATGTCGTGAAAATGTGATTGGTTATATTTCTGAGTGTACATTGGCAAGAACATGTATTAAACTTCAAGGATGCTGTCTTTGAAATGTTAAGGCATAAATTAGGAAAAATCTGAAAGTTTCTTTCTTAGCTTTTGAAGTTAAATGAAGATTCCAGTTCTATTTTCGATAAAATTTGCCTTTAAGTTGGCCTTATCACATGAAATTATTTGAAATATATGTAGTTTTTGACAGCCTTAGTGTAAAAATTGATTTTTTATTATTATTTCATTTGAAAAAGTTACTAGTCAATGGCGTGAGTTTGCTTAGTTCTATCTGCTTAGTCTGAAGTGTTTTTTTTTTTTTTTTTAAATCGGACCTTTTTTTTTTCTGAGTAGATTTTCTTCACAAAGTATAATTTATTTACTTACCTACTTAACACATTTAAGAATTTACTTATGTATATACGGCAGTATGAGGTCTTCACCATGTACAGGCTTTCTCCAGTTGCAGCAAGTGGGGATTACTATCTGGGGCTGCTCTTCAGCTGTGGGACGCCGGCCCCTCTCTGCGGCAGCTCCTCTTGTTGCAGAGCATGGGCTCGAGGGCTTCGTTAGTTCTGGCACACAGGCTTAGCTGCCCTGTGGAACCTCCCCAGACCAGGGATTGAACCTGTATCCCCTACTGGGTGGCATATTCTGGACCACTGGACCACTAGGAAAGTCCCACAGGACAGTGTAGAAGAACAGAAGGATAACAGTAAAAGTGTCCGTCCAGTCTCTGTCTGCCAGCCATCCATGTCCCTTCCTTAGTTTCTAAATGTATTCTTTTGGATAACTTCTGTGTCTTCACAAATGATTATATATATATTCTTTTGGCTTCTCCTTTTATAGACACAACATACTCTGATTTGGACCTTGCAGTTTTCATTTAGTATCTTCATGATCATTTCTTCCAAACACTGAAGGAAGAATTGTATGATCTTGCCATTAATGATGGAAATAGTAGTTAAAAGGGAAAAGGAATCTTTGGACAGAGATATCATTCCCAAATGGAAGTGTCTTTTCCAGAGCCAGTGCAAGGTTTTAAGGTTAATTTTAATTGTCATTTATAAAATTTTGAATGGTTTGAAAAGACTACTTTGTAACTAAATTCTGAAGAATAATAATAAAACATTACTCTAGTTTAAGAAATAGAACATTTTTCTTTGTTTTTGAAACCTCTGATTTTATTAACAGTTTTATGTGTGTGACATTTCTGTATAAAATTAGGTAGAAAATACTTCAGTGTAGAAATTAAGTGTACAAAATCTTGTTAAAATTTTTTATATTTTTAAAAAACTCTCAATTTCCACACTGTAGCAAACTGCCATGCCTGTTCTGGAGTTGTGCACTTATGAAGTCAGGATTCTGATGTACGTAAATTTCAGTTAACACTAGTTGCAAAAGTGAAGACTCCCTGTATATATGTATGTTTGTGTGTCTCTGTTTGTATTTTTGTTTACTTTTGTTTTGAAACAATCTCAGACTTGGAGAAAAATTACAATTGCAGTACAAAGAACTTCTCTTTTCTTAAACTGTTTGACAAAATGCCCATTGTCGATACTTTAGAATACAAGTAGACCGTGTTTTATTGTACCTGCAAATTCAGTTTTTGGAAACTGAAGTTCTGCGGCAGCCCTGCACTGAGGGTGTCCGTCATCTTTCCAGTAGCATTTGCACACTCTGGGTCTCTGTGTCAGTTTGGTGATTCTCGCAGTATTTCACACTTTTTCATTGTTATTTCTTAGAGTGAGCTGTGATCGGTGACTTTTGATAATACTGTTGTCATTGTTTCGGAGTTTGTAATTAATTGTAACCATGAACCGTGCCCACAGGAGATAGTGCAGTGATCTTAGTAAAATATGTGTGTTCTGACTGCCCCACCAGCCAGCCATTCCCTATCTCTCTCCTTCTCCTCAGGTCTCCCTATTCCCTGAGACTCAGCAGTATTGAAATTAGGGCACTTAATAACCCTGCAGTGGCCTCTGAGTGTATGTGTGTTTGTCACTCAGTTGTATCCAACTCTTTGTGACCCCTGGATTGTAGCTCGCCAGGCTTCTCTGTCCATGGAGTTCTGCAGGTAAGAATACTGGAGTGGGTTGCCATTTCCCTCTCTGGGGGATCCTCCTGACCAAGGGATCAAACCCCAGCCTACTGCATTGGGTCAGATTCTTTACCATCTGAGGCACCAGGTGTTCAAGTGAAAGGAAGAGTTGCGTATCTCTTACTTGAAACCAAAAGCTAGAAATGATTATGAGCTTAGTGAGGAAAGTGTGTTGACAGTCAAGATAGGCTGACAACTAGAACTCTGTGCTGGTTAGTCAAGTTGTGAGTGCAAAAGAAAAGTTCTTGAAAGTAAAAGGGCTATTTCGTGAACACAGGAATAATAAGAAAGTGAAACAACCTTATTGATGATGCGGAAAAAGTTTGAATGACCCTTAAGCCAAAGCCAAATCTTGAGCAAACCCTGATGATGATTTAGTCATTAAGTCGCATCTGACTCTCTGCAACCCCATGGACAGTGGCCTGCCAGGCTCCTATGTCTGTGGGATTCTCCGGACAAGAGTACTGGGAGTGGTTGGCATTTCCTTCTCCAGTGGATCTTCATGACACAGGGATTGAACCCGGGTCTCCCGCATTGAGGGCAGATTTACCGACTGAGCCACAAGGGAAGCCTTAAAAGTCTCGTAAGTCTCTTCAGTTCTCTGAAGGCTGAGAGAGGTGAGGAAGCTGCAGAAGACTTTGAAGGTAGCAGAGACTGATTCATGAGGCTTGAGGGAAGAAGCCATACCCCCAACCTTTGCTATTAATGCAAATCCAGCACGGGCTGGTTAGGTTGAGTTGAGAAGCAGTGTGGTTTGCAAGTGAACATGCGTCGTTTAGGGAGAGATCAATGGCCATACAGGGAGATATGATTAGAAAGAAGAAGAACATCATATGATGCATTTTACTTATCTGAGGCAGGATTGATGGGGTTCTGCTTGAACAAGAGCCTGAGATCTTCAACAGGATCACAGGAATAGCTGTCCTCTGGCTTTGGGGTCTCAGTTTCTGTCTCCCCCTCCTGTAGGCCATAGGGTTTTATTCTAGAATTGTGGACCCAGGCAGATAGACACTTCACTTTTACAGCAGTTGAAGTCACTAGAACAACCTGATATGGCCCTGTCCATTTCTCGGACAGCTGGTTTGGACTCCCTTTTTCTTGCCAGGTCTTTACTGATATTTGATCCCCTGGCTTTACCTGGGGATTTTTCAAGTCTTCCTGTGGTTTAGGGAGGACCTGTTCTCCATACCGTTGGAGTTCTTGTTGAAACCTTCCCAGGTCAATTATATGTTTTAAGAGTATATTGGCATCCTCGTCCAAAAACAAATCAGAAGTTAAGAATGGACCTCCATACATCATTTCATAAGGACTTAACAATAGTGGCCGTTTGGGGGATGTCCGTACCCTCATGAGGGCTATGGGTAGCCTATGTGTCCACTTATTATGTGTTTCTTGACATAGCTTAGCCAGAGCCCTTTCAAGAGTCTGGTTGGCTCTCTCTACATTTCCTGAAGCTTGAGGCCTCCAGGATGAGCGGAGCCGGTATTTTATGCCTAAGCATGCGGCTAGGTTCTGGGATATCGTGGCTGTAAATGAGGGCGCATTGTCACTCTGAAGTGACCGAGGCAGCACACACCTAGGCACTATCTCCTTCAGCAGAGCTTTACAGACTTCTGTAGCTCTCTCTGTCTCAGTAGGGAACGCTTCGATCCATCCAGTGAATGTGACAATAAAGACTAGCAAATAAGAAAATCCTTGGGTCTTGGCATGGCTGTAAATTCTACTTGCCAGTCCTCTCCTGGGTATAATCCCCGATGTTGGACAGGTGTAATTAGAGGAGGTCTGGTTTTTGGGATATTTTTTAGACAGGTGTCACAATTTTGTGTGACCTGTTTAACAACCTTAGCTAACTGGGGATGGTAGAGAATAGACTTAAGCAAGATTTCTAGATTATCTCTTCCAAAATGGGTGCTCTTATGTAAGGTGTTAGTAATTTTTTAAACCTGAGAATCAGGGAGTATTATTTGGGCCTGATCAGGCTGAAACCACCCATGTGACCCAATCTCCCAGCTCTGCTCAGCATATCGGGAATGTCCCCGTGGGGTAAAATCTGGAGTCAGGGTTTCCTTGGAGAAAAGGGGGCAGATAGCAGTGGCAGAGGTAGCTTCCCCGGCAGCTCCTCCTGCCTCTTGATCAGCTTTCCTATTTCCTTGAGCTTCTTTTTCTTGCCCCTTTTGGTGACTCTTGCAGTGGATGACAGCTAATTTTGCACGAAGTTTGACTGCCTCCAGGAGCCTGAGAATGAGCTCTTTGTGTTCAATAGGAGACCTTCGGGCACTGAGCATCTCTCTTTCTTTCCAAATTGCTGCATGGGCAGGCAGAATGAGGAAAGCATACTTAGAGTCCATATACACATTAATCTTCTTTCCTTCGCCTAACTCCAAAGCTCTTGTCAGGGAAAAAGTTCAGCTTTCTGGGCTGAGGTGTCTGGGGGAAGAGACCCACTTTCCTTAGTTTCTTCCAGGCTCGCTACACCATATCCTGCTTTCCTCTCTCCCTTTTCTACAAAACTGCTGCCATATGTGTACCAGTTTTGCTTTGGGTCAGATAAAGGTGTCTCTGATAGGTCCCGGTGAGAAGAGTATAACTCGTCTGTGATTTGTATGCATTGGTGATCCGGAGGGAAAGTGGGGGATCTGGCAGTAAGGTTGCTGGATTGAAAGTCTGGCAGACCCTCAACTTTATTTCTGGAGTGTCAAGGAGGAGGGCTTGGTATTGGGTGATCCTTCCCCCTGTCATCCAACTGTCCCCTTTCGTTTCCACGACTGCTTGCACCTGGTGAGGCGTATACACTGTGGTGGGCAGACCAAGGGTCAGCTTAGATGCCTCCTTAACCATAAGAGCGGTGGCTGCTACTGCCCAGAGGCAAGTGGGCCACCCTCTGGCCACCTCATATAGCTATTTTGAGAGATAAGCTACAGGTTGTAATACGGGCCCCATCATCTGCCCTAACACCCCAAGAGCAGTTCCTGTCCTTTCAGAAACATAGAGTCTAAAAGGCTTCTCCAGGTTTGGGAGGCCTAAAGCTGGGGCTGTAGTGATGGACTCTTTTAGGGCATTAAAGGCCATCTTGCAGGTCTCATGCCAGTTGAGTGGCTCTTTCACTTTCCCCCTTAACTTTTCATATAGGGGTCTGGCCAGATTGCCATAATTAGGAATCCATATCCTGCAAAACCTGGTCCTTCCTAAAAATCCCCTAAGCTGTTGTTTTGTTTGGGGGTACGGGGTATTTAAGATGAGGGATCTCCCCTCGGGGTCAGGCATTCTTTTTCTCTCCGTAACTATAAATCCAAGGTATTTTACTTGGGTTAAGCTAATATGAGCCTACTTGGGGGATACTCTATAACCCTTTTCATATAGGAAATTTAGAGTTTTAAATAGCTTCCATTTGAGAGCTGGTAAAATCTGGCCTAGCTATGAACAAGTCATCCACATACTGTATTAGACTACTGTTTGTTAAAGTTAATTCCCTTAGTTCTCTCCCCGAGGAAGTCCCAAAGATTGAGGGATGTCCCTAAACCCTTGGGGTAGTCGAGTCCAGTCGAGAGTTGTATGGTCTCTCTTGTTTCCAAGTCCCGCCACTCAAAAGCAAAGAGTTTTTGGGATTCAGGATGGAGAGGAATGCAAAAGAAAGCACCTTGAAGGTCCAAGACTGAGAAGTACTTGGCATTTCCTGGGACTTGGGATAGGAGGGTATATGGTTTTGGGACTATGGGGTGGTGGGAACCACAGCTTCATTAACAGCTCTTAGATGCTGTATGAATCGGTAAGATCCTTCTGGTCTTTGAACGAGCAAGACTGGGGTATTGCAAGGGGACTCACAGCTGATTACATTTCCAGTATCTCGGTATTTGTTAACTAATGGTCTAAGACCCTCAAGAGCTTCTGGTTTTAAGGAATATTGCTTTTTCCAGTGCTAGGGAGCATTTGGTCTCAGAGAAATCTTTCCTGGTGGAACATTTATGGCTAAACCAGGGCTGGAGACATCCCACACCTGGGGATTGACCTCATCTAGACAAAGGACAGACTCCTCCTTTTCTACCTCCAACTGTAAATATTCAGACAGAGGCAAAGAAAATTATCGACTACTGCCTTTGTATCCCCAAGTGACTCTGGTTTAGAGGCAAAAGTATTATTCTCACCATGGAAAATTTGGAAGCTGCAAACATGAAAAATTTAAAGAGTCACGCAGAGGCTAGTCACTCTAAGCTAACCACTAAAACATTTATTGACTGATTTCTAGCTTCTCTTCTTATCCTTTTTAATATACAGTAATCCTGTGTGTTCCTTTTAGTTAGGGATTCATTTTTAGACTATCCTGACTCTTCCACTAAGTTCCAGTTTTTGGTCTGATATACTTACAGATGTGCCAAGTGCTTCCTGAACACTACAGAACATATTTAATGTTTAAAATACTTCCATGCTTATGTAGTGAATCAATGATTTTAAGTTTTTTTGTTACACATTTCAATGTAAAAGTCAATGTGTGAACTAACATATTCAGGACTTGGAAAAGTTGGCTTTTTTTGGTTGTATGTTAGAACTCCTCACCCAACCAAAGGTCATGGAGAGGTCTATTGTTTTTCTAAACTGGTTATAGTGGATTTTTTGTTTTGTTTTTGTTTTGTTCTGTTTTTTTGTAATTGAATAATGGTGTGAGTTGCAAAGTTTGTGTTTCTGTTCATTTCATTCCATCTGTTTGTGTTTCTTTCTTTCTCCTGAGTCAGACTGTTAATTCCCATTGGTTGTGTAGTTACCAAGGTTGGTGTCCATGCATCCTGGCTGGTCTCTCCATACATGTCCGGGTGTCCTATGAAACACTAAGCTTAATATATTTGGAAATGACCTAGCTGTTCAATACACTGTCATCATTCATTTGAGCACAAGGAGAGAAATTCAGGTGACCAAACTCCAGAGAAGCTAGTGTCAGAGCGCCCCGGCATGGCATGCGAGCAGGGGGTTGGGGGGCGGGGGGTGGGGCGCGGAGCGTGGAGATCTCAGGTGCCCTCCCACCCTGGGTCTCTCCAGGCCCACCCCTGCTGGGCGGCCTCACCCTGGCCCCATCTCATTGGCCGTTCAGGGCCAGGTGGCCTCTGCAGCTGCCCGGCATCCTGCCCGAGGCCCCTCCTGCCCACACGCTGTCTTCGAGTCTCTCTCTGAACCCTCGTCTCTTTCTCCCTCTGTCTCAACTGGTGTGGGTCCCTGCGAGTGCCTGTCTGTTTGCCTGGCTGTAGCTCGTCTGCTCCCTCAGCAAGGTCCTGTGCTGGGCCCTTGGCGTGGGGGCAGGGCGGCCTCCGTAGGGCGACAGGGCGGGGCTGAGGCGCTCCAGGGTGTTTGCGCACCGGGCAGGATGGGCGCCTCGGGCCCTGGCCTGGCCCCGGTTGGGCTGTCCCTAAGCCCGCAGGAGGCTCCGGGGACCGCGGCCCCGGGCCGAAGCCCCGCTCGTCTGGAGCCACGTGACCCTGATCAGCAAACGGGATGGTGGGGGGCAGGGGGTGAGGGCGAACCGAGAACTCATCGCTGCTCTACCCACCCCCTTCCCCCAACCCCAGGTCCCGCAGGCATGCCAGGCCCCGGCCTGGCCAGACGGGTGCTCGGCCGGGCTGAAGGTGTGCGGGGCTGGGGCGCCCTCCGCTGGCCCCCAAGCTGCAGGCCCTTGTCGGCCGGAGTCCAGTCGCGGGTCGTGCGGCTCCAGTGCAGCGCGCGCCCCCTCCAGAGCTGCTGCCCGAGGCCCGAAGGGCAGCTCAGAACGCAAGGGAGGCACAACGCAGGGCTCTTGGGGCGCCTGGCAGCCGCTTCTGTCTAAGGCCAGACCACCCTGAACTAGCCCTATCTCCTCTGATCTGGGAAACTGAGCAGGGTCGGGCCTGGTCAGTACTTGGATGGGAGACTGCCTAGTAGTTAGGCGGTTTTTTGATTTTTATAAATGCGTACTTCAGAAAGTTAGAATCAGATGACTGCACACAGTAAAATGAAAAATATTTTCATACGTAATCTTAAGAATCCAGCAGCTGATCATTCTTTTTCCTGTCCCAACACAGGTAACTGGGGTCAGTTGTAGTAAGTTCTACTGACCTAAGACCCTCATCCCTAAAACAAGATATATAGGAAAACTTATAATATATCTAAATAAACATGAAAGACACAATGATGAGAAAGAAAAAGATTCTCAGTGACATCTTAGATGGTATAGGAAGCACGATGATTATGAAAGCACAGCCCATAATCAAGTCCAGGCCATGGAAGCCTGTGACTGTCACTGAGTGTTGACTTCCCCTTCAGCTGAGGTTGTAAAAAGTGCTTTGTAAACTCCTGAGGTTTGAAGCACTTGCAACCTCCCGAAGAGACTGCAATCAGAAGGGTTTCTAGAATATCCTGACGCTGTGGTGAGCTCAAGCAATACATACTCGAGAGGACGGAAGACAGACATGTTGGGAAGTGGGGATGACTTCTAATGCACTTAGGGAGAAAGGGCATGTACAAGTGGAGAAGCAACACCTCAGTGATGGAATCTTTAAAGACTCCATACATGGAGAAGGAAATGGAAACCCACTCCAGTATCCTTGCCTGGGAAAATCCATGGACAGAGGAGTCTGGAGGGCTGAAGTCCACGGGATTCCATGACTGATCATGTGTGCATGAGGGTGGAGGGAGACGGGTTGGTAGCAAGAAACTGGTAGATCTAAAATAAAAAATAAAATAAAATAAAATAAAGACTCGATAAAAATGACAACGACTGGTAGGAATAAACCTTCAGAAGTGCCTTCTCAGACCTCCCTTCATAAGCACAAGCATAATAAACACACTGAGTTTTCATGGTTCACACAAAATTAGACTGGCTTAGGACAATGGGCAGAGAGGCTCCTCTAAGACATCGGGGCTGGGCTTTACTGGAGGATGCACATCGATTGAGTGCATGGCTATGTGTTATGGAAATATGTCTTACTGGCAGGGCGAAGGCATCTTCTTCAAGAACACAGAAATAACATTAAAAATTCACGGAACTTGGCTACAATGACAAGAGCTGATTTCGTGATGGCTACTGCTTGGTAGAGCTGGGATTGCCTCTCCCATTAAGTACCTCAGTGGCCAGCTGTGAATGTAGCCATTAGTTTCTCACTTACAAACCGAACCTAATACTTGCCATGTGCACTAGCGCAAGAACAGTGAAAGCTCCGCGGAGAAGCAAGTCAGACAGACATGCTTCTGTCCTCTCACAGAAGCTGCTTATGACCGGCCGTGCTCACAGACAGTTTGCTAATTCAAAATTGATAGACAGTTATGCAGATATTCTTTAGCAACTGAGCGACCAGGGAAGCCCTACTAGCTCAGTTGGTAAAGAATCTGTCTGCAACGCAGGAGACCCCGCTTGGAGTCCTGGGTCGGGAAGATTCCCTGGAGAAGGGAAAGGCTACACACTCCAGTATTCTGGGCTAGAGAATTCCATGGACTGTATAGTCCATGGCGAGGCAAATAGTCAGGCACGAACTGAGCCACTTTCACCTGCACATGCGGATATTACAAAAAAAAAAAAAAAATGTGGAAACAGATCTAGTATCTTTGTCAAGCTCATTAGTGAGTACTGTAAATATACAGAATCAACTTTGTCCTGCATTAGTTATTACCATCCTGTATTTGCTTTGAGAGGCGTTGAGCTGCTCTTGTGAAAGAAGAATGATTCTTTACCAACTGAGACACAAGGGAAGCCCACTAATACTGGAGTGGGTAGCCTATCCCTTCTCCAGCAGATCTTTCTGACCCAGGAATCGAAGCAGTGTCTCCTGCCTGAGTAACACATACTGGGTAAAAATCGGTGAGGGAGCATGACTATGGACATTGATTGGTAAACTCAGATTTCTTTGTTTAGATGGCTAGCGGAGGAGAAATAAATGTTGGCTTGGATTTAAAAAATTCTTCTGATACTATATATATAATTTACTATTCTCTGCAGAAGTCTTTAATGAAGCACAGATATGGTCATTAGATTGCTTTGGTCATATCCATCTTATCCACATTTATTTTTAAAAATCACATAGAGAATGGTTTTAAACACTTGAAGAAAAGACAAAAGGTTTCTTTGGTCTCCATTCTAAACTGGATTGCGAGAAAGCAGTTGATCAGCATAATGCAGGAGCTCAAGATATTTTTGGCAAAAACTTGACTAGTCTGTTTAATGAAATGGAAGAATGAGTAAATGATGGCAGCACGAAACAGAAGGACATGATAGAAGTACACAAGACCTTGTTTGGTAAGTCCAAACATGACTTTTTCTTTCAATTGAAGGATAGTTGCTTTACAGAATTTTGTTGCCAAACATCAACATGAATGAGCCACAGGTGTACATATGTCTCCTCCCTCCTGAACCTCTCTCCCATCTCCCCCTCCCCATTCCACCCCTCTAGCTTGTTGCAGAGTCCCTGTTTGAGTCCACTGAGTCATACAGCAAATTCCATTGGCATCTCTTTTAACGTATGGTACTATGTTTCCATGTTCCTGTGCTTTCATCTCACCCTCTCCTTCCTTCCCCCTCCCCGTGTCCACACGTCTGTTCTCTACATCTGTGACTCCTTGGATGCCCTGCAAATAATTTCATCACTACCACCTTTAGTTCAAGCATTTCTTTCCCCCTCCCCAAGCATTTCTTATTACTTATTCCACTCTTACTGTCTTTAGTGTGAGACTGATCTCGAAAATGATATGAAATTAATATTCTCACCATGGAAAATTTGGAAGATGCAAACATGAAAAATTTAAAAAGTCACACAGAGGCTAGTTACTCTAAGCTAACCCCTAAAACATTTATTGACTGATTTCTAGTTTCTCTTCTTTAACCTTTTTAATCTACGTAATCCTGTGTATTACTTTTAGTTAGGGATTCATTTTTAGACTATGCTGACTCTTCCACTAAGTTCCAGTTTGGGGTCTGATACACTTACAGATGTGCGAAGTGCTTCCTGAATACTATAGAACATATTTTATGTTTGAAATACTTCCATGCTTATGTAGTGAGTCAATGATTTTAAGTTTATTTGTTACACATTTCAATGTAAAAGTCAATGTGGGAACTAACATATTGCCAATTTGGAAAAGGTGGCTTTTTTTGTTGTGTGTTAGAACTCCTCACCCGACCAAAGGTCATGGAGAGGTCTATTGCTTTTCTAAAATGGTTATACTGTTGTTTTTTTTCTGGTAATTGAATTAGGGTGTGAGTTGCAAAGTTTGTGTTTCTGTTTATTTCATTCCATCTGTTCGGGTTTCTTTCTCTCTCCTGAGTCAGACAGGAATTTCCCATTGGTTGTCTAGTTACCAAGGTTGGTGTCCATGCATCCGTGCTGGTCTCTGCATTCATGTCCGGGTGTCCTGTGAAACACTAACCTTAATTTATTTGGAAATGACCTAGCTGTTCAATACACTGTCATCCCACATTAGAGCACAAGGATAGAAATTCAGGTGACCAAATTCCGGAGAAGCGTATGTCTGAGCGCCCAGGAGTGGCGTGCCTGCAGGGGGTTGGGGGAAGGGGGGTGGGGCTCAGACTGAGGGGATCTAAGGTGCCCTCCCACCCTGGGCCTCTCCAGGCCTGCCCCTGCTCCACGGCCTCCCCCAACCCTCATCGCGTTGGCTGCTCAGGGCCAGGTGGCATTTGCAGCTGCCCGGCATCCTGCCCGAGCCCCCCCCTGCCCACATGCTGTCTTCCAGTCTCTCTCTGAACACTCATCTCTTTCTGCCTCTGTCTCTCCTGGCATGGGTGCGTGCGAGTGCCTCTCCATGTGCCTGGCTGTCGCTTGTCTGCTCTCTCAGGAAGGTCCTGTGCTGGGCCGGCGGCGTGGGGGCAGGGCGGGCCTCGGTAGGGCGACAGGGCGGGCCTGAGGCGCTCCGGGGGGTTTGCGCAGCCGGCAGGATGGGCGCCTGAGGTCCCGGCTGGGCTGCCCCTAAGCCCGCAGGAGGCTCTGGGGACCGCGGCACCGGGCCGAAGCACCGCTCTTCTGGAGCCACGTGACCCTGATCAGCAAACGGGATGGTGGGGGGCAGGGGGTGAGGGGGCATGGAGAGGTCCTCCCCGCTCAAGCCAACCCCCCCCACACGGCAGATCTCCCGCAGCCTCGCCAGACCGCTCGGGGTCCGGGAAGTGCCCCGGGCCGGGCCAGGCGGGTGCTGGCCAGGGGGTGGCGTCGGCTGGTCTCCCAGCTGCAGGGCCTCTCCCGGTTTTTCCCATCAGTTTCAACAGTGATGGTCACCCCAGCTTGTGATTCGACTAGATTTCTCGCTGACACCCCTCTTAGGGAGTGGCTTTTTAGAGAGATCGGGAAGGTCACTTGGGGGATGTTAGTCACAAGAGAAAATAAGGGCTCAGGTGGGATTGCAGATGTCTTCCAGGGGGTAAATAGAGACAGTTGTTGCTGGCACCAATACATGAAGTTTTTTTTTTCCCCCTTTTCCCAAAAGGCCATATTACGACCACATGGGGGTGCTGAGTAACAGCCCATAGCTCGGCTGGATGGTTGGGCCATTGATATTGATACCCTGGGATGGGTTGGACATACCCCCAACCTTTGTCATTAATGCAGATGCAGCCCGGGCTTGTTAGGTTGAGTTGAGAAGCAGTGTGGTTTGCAAGTGAACATGCCTCGTTTAGGGAGAAATCAATAGCCATACAGGGAGATATGATTAGAAAGAGGAAGAACATCATGTGATGCATTTTATTTATCTGAGGCAGGATTGAAGGGGTTCTGCTTGAAGAAGAGCCTGAGATCTTCAACAGGTTCACAGGAATAGCTGTCCTCTGGCTTTGAAGTCTCAGTTTCTGTCTCCCCCTCCTGTAGGCCATAGGGTTTTATCCTAGAATTGTGGACCCAGGCAGATAGACCCTTCCTTTTTACAGCCGTTGAAGTCACTAGAACAACCTGATATGGCCCTGTCCATTTCTCGGACAGCTGGTTTGGACTCCCTTTTTCTTGCCAGGTCTTTACTGATACTTGATTCCCTGGCTTTACCTGGGGATTTTTCAAGTCTTCCTGCGGTTTAGGGAGGACCTGTTCTCCATACCGTTGGAGTTCTTGTTGAAACCTTCCCAAGTCAATTATGTTTTAAGAGTGTATTGGCATCCTCGTCAAAAAACAAATCAGAAGTTAAGAATGCACCTCCATACATAATTTCATTAGGACTTAACAATAGTGGCCGTTTGGGGGATATCCGTACCCTCATGAGGGCTATGGGCAGCATATGTGTCTACTTAT
Organism: Muntiacus reevesi; assembly: GCF_963930625.1. NCBI lineage: Eukaryota > Metazoa > Chordata > Mammalia > Artiodactyla > Cervidae > Muntiacus > Muntiacus reevesi. The sequence goes on along the minus strand of NW_027077839.1, from coordinate 159,278 downwards.
TATGTGTTTCTTGACATAGCTTAGCCAGAGCCCTTTTAAGAGTCTGGTTGGCTCTCTCTACCTTTCCTGAAGCTTGAGGCCTCCAGGATGAGCAGAGCCGGTATTTTATGCCTAAGCATGCGGCTAGGTTCTGGGGTATCGTGGCTGTAAGTGAGGGCCCGTTTTCACTCTGAAGTGACCGAGGCAGCCCAAACCTAGGCACTATCTCCTTCAGCAGAGCTTTACAGACTTCTGTAGCTCTCTCTGTCTCAGTAGGGAACGCTTCGATCCATCCTGTGAATGTGTCAATAAAGACTAGCAAGTAAGAAAACCCTTGGGTCTTGGGCATGGCTGTAAATTCTACTTGCCAGTCCGCTCCTGGGTATGATCCCCGATGTTGGACAGGTGTAATTAGAGGAGGTCTGGTTTTTGGGTTATTTTTTAGACAGGTGTCACAATTTTGTGTGACCTGTTTAACAACCTTAGCTAACTGGGGATGGTAGAGAATAGACTTAAGCAAGATTTCTAGATTATCTCTTCCAAAATGGGTGCTCTTATGTAAGGTGTTAGTAATTTTTTAAACCTGAGAATCAGGGAGTATTATTTGGGCCTGATCAGGCTGAAACCACCCATGTGACCCAATCTCCCAGCTCTGCTCAGCATATCGGGAATGTCCCCCTGGGTAAAATCTGGAGTCAGGGTTTCTTTGGGAAAAGGGGGCAGATAGCAGTGGCAGCTGGTCCTACTTCTTGATCAGCTTTCCTATATCCCTGAGCCTCTTTTTCTTGCCCCTTTTGGTGTCTCTTGCAGTGGATGACAGCTAAATTTGCAGGAAGTTTGAATGCCTCCAGGAGCCTGAGAATGAGCTCTTTGGGTTTAATAGCAGAGCTTCGGGCACTGAGCATCCCTCTTTCTTTGCAAATTGCTGCATGGGCACGCAGAATGAGGAAAGCATACTTAGAGTCCATATACACATTAATCTTCCTTCCTTCTCCTAACTCCAAAGCTCTTGTCAGGGCAAAAAGTTCAGCTTTCTGAGCTGAGGTGTCTGGGGGAAGAGAACCACTTTCCTTAGTTTCTTCCAGGCTCGCTACAGCATATCCTGCTTTCCTCTCTCCCTTTTCTACAAAACTGCTGCCATCTGGGTACCAGTTTTCCTCTGGGTCAGATAAAGGTGTCTCTGATAGGTCCAGGCGAGAAGAGTATAACTCGTCTGTGATTTGTATGCATTGGTGATCCAGAGGGGAGGTAGGGGGATCTGGCAGTAAGGTTGCTGGATTGAAAGTCTGGCAGACCCTCAAATTTATTTCTGGAGTGTCAAGGAGGAGGGCTTGGTATTGGGTGATCCTTCCCCCTGTCATCCACCTGTCCCCTTTCGTTTCCAAGACTGCTTGCACCCGGTGAGGCGTATACACTGGGGTGGGCTGACCCAGGGTCAGCTTAGATGCCTCCTTAACCATAAGAGCGGTGGCTGCTACTGCCCGGAGGCAAGTGGGCCACCCTCTGGCCACCTCATCTAGTTATTTTGAGAGATAAGCCACAGGTTGTAATACGGGTCCCATCATCTGCCCTAACACCCCAAGAGCAGTTCCTGTCCTTTCAGAAACATAGAGTCTAAAAAGCTTCTCCAGGTTTGGGAGGCTTAAGCTGGGGCTGTAATGATGGACTCTTTTAGGGCATTAAAGGCCACCTTGCAGGTCTCATGCCAGTCGAGTGGCTCTTCCTCTTTCCCCCTTAATTTTTCATATAGGGGTCTGGCCAGATTGCCATAATTAGGAATCCAGATCCTGCAAAACCCGGTCCTTCCTAAAAATCCCCTAAGCTGTTGTTTTGTTTGGGGGTACGGGGTATTTAAGATGAGGGATCTCCCCTCGGGGTCAGGCATTCTTTTTCTCTCTGTAATTATAAATCCAAGGTATTTTACTTGGGTTAAGCTAATCTGAGCCTACTTGGGGGATACTCGATTACCCTTTTCATATAGGAAAGTTAGAGTTTTAAATAGTCTCCAATTGAAAGCTGGTAAAATCTGGCCTAGCTATGAGCAAGTCATCCACATACTGTATTAGACTACTGTTTGTTAAAGTTAATTCCCTTAGTTCTCTCCCCGAGGAAGTCCCGAAGATATGAGGGCTGTACCTAAACCCTTGGGGTAGTCGAGTCCAGTCGAGAGTTGTATGGTCTCTGTTGTTTCCAAGTCCCGCCACTCAAAAGCAAAGAGTTTTTGGGATTCAGGATGGAGAGGAATGCAAAAGAAAGCACCTTGAAGGTCCAAGACTGAGAAGTACTTGGCATTTCCTGGGACTTGGGATAGGAGGTTATATGGGTTTGGGACTATGTGGTGGATGGGAACCACAGCTTCATTAACAGCTCTTAGATCCTGGAGGAATCGGTAAGATCCATCTGGTTTTTGAACGGGCAAGATTGGGGTGTTGCAGGGGGACTCACAGCTGATTCGAGTTCCAGTATCTCGGTATTTGTTAACTAATCGTCTAAGACCCTCAAGAGCTTCTGGTTTTAAGGGATATTGTCTTTTCCAGGGCTAGGGAGCATTTGGTCTCAGAGAAATCTTTCCCGGTGGAACATTTATGGCTAAACCAGGGCTGGAGACATCCCACACCTGGGGATTGATCTCATCTAGACAAGGGATAGACTCCTCCTTTTCTACCTCTGACTGTAAATATTCAGACAAAGGCAAAGAAAATTATCGACATCTTCCTTTGTGTCCCCAAGTCACTCTGGTTTGGAGGCGAAAGTGTTATTCTCACCATGGAAAATTTGGAAGCTGCAAACATGAAAAATTTAAAGAGTCACGCAGAGGCCAGTCACTCTAAGCTAACCCCTAAAACCTTTATTGACTGATTTCTCGCTTCTCTTCTTTAACCTTTTTTATCTACAATAATCCTGTGTGTTCCTTTTAGTTAGGGATTCATTTTTAGACTATCCTGACTCTTCCACTACGTTCCAGTTTTGGGTCTGATACACTTACAGATGTGCCAAGTGCTTCCTGAACACTATAGAATATATTTTATGTTTAAAATACTTCCATGCTTATGTAGTGAGTGAATGATTTTAAGTTTATTTGTTACACATTTCAATGTAAAAGTCAATGTGTGAGCTAACATATTCACGACTTGGAAATGTTTGCTTTATTTTTGTTATGTGTTTGAGCTCCTCACCCGACCAAAGGCCATGGAGAGGTCTATTGTTTTTCTAAAATGTTTATAGTTGTTTTTTGGGGTTTTTTTGTTTGTTTGTTTGTTTGTTTGTTTCTTGTAATTGAGTTACGGTGTGAGTTGCAAAGTTTGGGTTTCTGTTCATTTCATTCCATCTATTTGGGTGTCTTTCTCTCTCCTGAGTCAGACAGTAATTTCCCATTGGTTGTCTAGTTACCAAGGTTGGTGTCCATGCATCCGTGCTGGTCTCTCCATACATGTCCGGGTGTCCTGTGAAACACTAAGCTTAATTTATTTGGAAATGACATAGCTGTTCAATACCCTGTCATCACTCAGTTGAGCAGAGGGAGAGAAATTCAAGTGACAAAACTCCAGAGAATCTAGTGTCAGAGCGCCCCGGCGTGGTATGCTTGCAGGGGGTTTGGGGGAGGGGGGCGGGGCGAGGAGCGCGGAGATCTCAGGTGTTCTCCCACCCTGGGCCTCTCCAGGCCCGCCGCTGCTCGGTGGCCTCCCCCCGCCCCCATTACTTTGGCTGCTCAGGGCCGGGTCGCCTCTGCAGTGCCCGGCATCCTGCCGAGGCCCCCACTGCCCACACGCTGTCTTCCAGTCTCTCTATGAACCCTCGACTCTTTCTGCCTCTGTCTCACCTGGCGTGGGTGCGTGCGAGTGCCTGTCCGTGTCCCTGGCTGTCGCTCGTCTGCTCTCCCAGGAAGGTCCTGTGCTGGGCCCGCGGCGTAGGGGCAGGGCGGGACTCGGTAGGGTGAAAGGGTGGGGCTGACGTGCTCCAGGGTGTTTGCGCAGCCAGCAGGACGGGCGCCTGGGCCCCAACTGGGCTGCCCCTAAGCCCCCAGGAGGCTCCGGGGTCCGCGGTCCCGGGCCGAAGCCACCCACGTCCGGAGCCTCGTGACCCTGAGAGGCGACCGGCTGGTGGGGGGCGGGAGGTGGGGGGGCGGTGCGGCGCACCGCTGAACGGGGGCGGGGCCGAAGAGGCCCAGGGAGGGAGGGCACCGAGAGGTCCACCCTGCTCAAGCAACCGCCCCCCCTGCCACGAGCTCCCGCAGGCTCGCAAGGCCGCTCGGGGTCCGGGAAGCGCCCCGGGCCGGGCCAGGCGCGTGCTGGCCGGGGGTGGCGTCGGCTGATCTCCCAGCTGCAGGGCCTGTCCCGGCTTTTCCCATCAGGTTCAACAGTGACGGTCACCCCACATTGTGAGTCGTCTAGATTTCTCACTGACACCCCTGTTAGGGAGTGGCTTTTTAGAGAGGTAGGGAAGGTCACTTGGGGGATGTTAGTCATGAGAGAAAATAAGGGCTCAGGTGGGATTGCAGATGTCATCCAGGGGGTAAATAGAGACAGTTGTTGCTGGTACCAAGACATGAAGTTTTTTTTCCCCCTTTCCCAAAAGGCCATATTACGACCACATGGGGGCGCTGAGTAACATCCCATAGCTCGGCTGGAAGGGTGGGCCTTTGATATTGATACCCTGGGATGTGTTGGACATTCCCCCAACCTTTGTCATTAATGCAGATGCAGCCCGGGCTGGTTATGTTGAGTTGAGAAGCAGTGTGGTTTGCAAGTGAACATGCCTCGTTTAGGGAGAGATCAATAGCCATACAGGGAGATATGATTAGAAAGAGGAAGAACATCATATGATGCATTTTACTTATCTGAGGCAGGATTGATGGGGTTCTGCTTGAACAAGAGCCTGAGATCTTCAACAGGTTCACAGGAATAGCTGTCCTCTGGCTTTGGAGTCTCAGTTTCTGTCTCCCCCTCCTGTACGCAATAGGGTTTTATTCTAGAATTGTGGACCCAGGCAGATAGACCCTTCACTTTTACAGCAGTTGAAGTCACTAGAACAACGTGATATGGCCCTGTCCATTTCTCGGACAGCTGGTTTGGACTCCCTTTTTCTTGCCAGGTCTTTACTGATACTTGATCCCCTGGCTTTACCTGGGGATTTTTCAAGTCTTCCTGTGGTTTAGGGAGGACATGTTCTCCATACCGTTCGAGTTCTGTCTGAAATCTTCCCAGGTCAATTATATGTTTTAAGAGTGTATTGGCATACTCGTCAAGAAACAAATCAGAAATACAGAATGGACGTCTATACATCATTTCATAAGGACTTAACAATAGTGGCCGTTTGGGGGATATCCGTAGCCTCATGAGGGCTATGGGCAGCATATGGGCCCACTTTATATGTGTTTCTTGACAGCTTAGCCAGAGCCCTTTTAAGAGTCTGGTTGGCTCTCTCTACCTTTCCTGAAGCTTGAGGCCTCCAGGATGAACGGAGCCAGTATTTTATGCCTAAGCATGCGGCTAGGTTCTGGGGTATCGTGTCTGTAAGTGAGGGCCCGTTGTCATTCTGAAGTGACCGAGGCAGCCCAAACCTAGGCACTATCTCCTTCAGCAGAGCTTTACAGACTTCTGTAGCTCTCTCTGTCTCAGTAGGGAACGCTTCGATCCATCCTGTGAGTGTGTCAATAAAGACTAGCAAGTAAGAATACCCTTGGGTCTTGGGCATGGCTGTAAATTCTACTTGCCAGTCCGCTCCTGGGTATGATCCCCGATGTTGGATAGGTGTAATTAGAGGAGGTCTGGTTTTTGGGTTATTTTTTAGACAGGTGTCACAATTTTGTGTGACCTGTTTAACAACCTTAGCTAACTGGGGATGGTAGAGAATAGGCTTAAGCAAGATTTCTAGATTATCTTTTCCAAAATGGGTGCTCTTATGTAAGGAGTGAGTAATGTTTTAAACCTGAGAATCAGGGAGTATTATTTGGGCCTGATCAAGCTGAAACCACCCATGTGACCCAATCTCCCAGCCCCGCTTAGCATATCGGGAATGTCCCCCTGGGGTAAAATCTGGAGTCAGGGTTTCCTTGGGGAAAAGGGGGCAGATAGCAGTGGCAGAGGTAGCTTCCCCGGCAGCTCGTCCTGCCTCTTGATCAGCTTTCCTATTTCCCTGAGCCTCTTTTTCTTGCCCCTTTTGGTGACTCTTGCAGTGGATGACAGCTAATTTTGCAGGAAGTTTGAGTGCCTCCAGGAGCCTGAGAATGAGCTCTTTGTGTTTAATAGCAGGGCTTCGGACACTGAGCATCCCTCTTTCTTTCCAAATCGCTGCACGGGCATGCAGAATGAGGAAAGAATACTTAGAGTCCATACACACATTAATCCTCTTTCTTTCTCCTAACTCCAAAGCTCTTGTCAGGGCAAAAAGATCAGCTTTCTGGGCTGAGGTGTCTGGGGGAAGAGATCCACTTTCCTTAGTTTCTTCCAGGCTCGCTACAGCATATCCTGCTTTCCTCTCTCCCTTTTCTACAAAACTGCTGCCATCTGTGTACCAGTTTTCCTCTGGGTCAGATAAAGGTGTCTCTGATAGGTCCCGGCGAGAAGAGTATAACTCGTCTGTGATTTGTATGCATTGGTGATCCAGAGGGGAGGTAGGGGGATCTGGCAGTAAGGTTGCTGAATTGAAAGCCTGGCAGACCCTCAACTTTATTTCTGCAGTGTCAAGGAGGAGGGCTTGGTATTGGGTGATCCTTCCCCTTGTCATCCAAATGTCCCCTTTCGTTTCCAAGTCTGCTTGCACCCGGTGAGGTGTATACACTGTGGTGGGCTGACCCAGGGTCAGCTTAGATGCCTCCTTAACCATAAGAGCGGTGGCTGCTACTGCCGGTAGGCAAGTGGTCCATCCTCTGGCCACCTCATCTAGTTATTTTGAGAGATAAGCCACAGGTTGTAATACGGGTCCCATCATCTGCCCTAACACCCCAAGAGCATTCCCTGTCCTTTCAGAAACATAGAGTCTAAAAGGCTTCTCCATGTTTGGGAGGCCTAAAGCTGGGGCTGTAGTGATGGACTCTTTTAGGGCATTAAAGGCCACCTTGCAGGTCTCATGCCAGTCGAGTGGCTCTTCCTCTTTCCCCCTTAATTTTTCATATAGGGGTCTGGCCAGATTGCCATAATTAGGAATCCATATCCTACAAAACCTGGTCCTTCCTAAAAATCCCCTAAGCTGTTGTTTTGTTTGGGGGTACGGAGTATTTAAGATGAGGGACCTCCCCTCGGGGCCAGGCATTCTTTTTCTATCCGTAATTATAAATCCAAGGTATTTTACTTGGGTTAAGCTAATCTGAGCCAACTTGGGGGATACTCGATAACCCTTTTCATACAGGAAAGTTAGCGTTTTAAATAGTGTCCATTTGAGAGCTGGTAAAATCTGGCCTAGCTATGAGCAAGTCATCCACATACTGTATTAGACTACTGTTTGTTAAAGTTAATTCCCTTAGTTCTCTCCCCGAGGAAGTCCCGAAGATATGAGGGCTGTCCCTAAACCCTTGGTGTAGTCGAGTCCAGTCGAGAGTTGTATGGTCTCTCTTGTTTCCAAGTCCCGCCACTCAAAAGCAAAGAGTTTTTGGGATTCAGGATGGAGAGGCATGCAAAAGAAAGCACCTTGAAGGTCCACGACTGAGAAGTACTTGGCATTTCCTGGGACTTGGGATAGGAGGTTATATGGGTTTGGGACTATGGGGTGGATGGGAACCACAGCTTCATTAACAGCTCTTAGATCCTGGACGAATCGGTAAGATCCATCTGGTTTTTGAACGGGCAAGATTGGGGTGTTTCAGGGGGACTCACAGCTGATTCGAGTTCCAGTATCTCGGTATTTGTTAACTAATGGTTTAAGACCCTCAAGAGCTACTGGTTTTAAGGGATATTGTCTTTTCCAGGGCTAGGGAGCGTTTGGTCTCAGAGAAATCTTTACTGGTGGAACATTTATGGCTAAACCAGGACTGGAGACATCCCACACCTGGGGATTGACATCATCTAGACAAGGGACAGACTCCTCCTTTTCTACCTCTGACTGTAAATATTCAGACATAGGCAAAGAAAATTATCGACTTCTACCTTTGTGTCCCCAAGTCACTCTGGTTTGGAGGCGAAAGTATTATTCTCAAAATGGAAAATATGGAAGCTGCAAACATGAAAAATTTAAAGAGTCACGCAGAGGCTAGTCACTCTAAGCTAACCCCTAAGACATTTATTGACTGATTTCTAGCTTCTCTTCTTTAACCTTTTTTATCTACAGTAATCCTGTGTGTTCCTTTTAGTTAGGGATTCATTTGTAGACTATCCTGACTCTTCCACTACGTTCCAGTTTTGGGTCTGATACACTTACAGATGTGCCAAGTGCTTCCTGAATACTATAGAACACATTTTATATTTAAAATACTTCCATGCTTATGTAGTGAGTCAATGATTTTAAGTTTATTTGTTACACATTTCAATGTAAAAGTCAATGTGTGAACTAACATATTCACGACTTGGAAAAGTTGGCTTTTTTTTTGCTGTGTGTTTGAACTCCTCACCCGACCAAAGGTCATGGAGAGGTCTATTGCTTTTCTAAAATGGTTATAGTGTCGTTTATTTTCTGGTAATTGAATTAGGGTGTGAGTTGCAAAGCCTGTGTTTCTGTTCATTTCATTCCATCTGTTCGGGTTTCTTTCTCTCTCCTGAGTCAGACAGTAATTTCCCATTGGTTGTCCAGTTACCAAGGTTGGTGTCCATGCATCCGTGCTGGTCTCTCCATACATGTCCGGGTGTCCTGTGAAACACTAAGCTTAATTTATTTGGAAATGACCTAGCTGTTCAATACACTGTCATCACTCAGTTGATCAGAGGGAGAGAAATTCAAGTGACAAAACTCCAGAGAAGCTAGTGTCAGAGCGCCCCGGCGTGGCATGCGTGCAGGGGGTTGGGGGGAGGGAGGCGGGGCGCGGAGCGCGGAGATCTCAGGTGTCCTCCCACCCTGGGCCTCTCCAGGCCCGCCGCTGCTCAGTGGCCTCCCCCCGCCCCCATCGCTTTGGCTGCTCAGGGCCGGGTGGTCTCTGCAGCTGCCCGGCATCCTGCCCGAGGCCCCCCCTGCCCACACGCTGTCTTCCAGTCTCTCTCTGAACCCTCGACTCTTTCTGCCTCTGTCTCACCTGGCGTGGGTGCGTGCGAGTGCCTGTCCGTGTGCCTGGCTGTCGCTCGTCCGCTCTATCAGGAAGGTCCTGTGCTGGGCCCGTGGCGTGGGGGCATGGCGGGCCTCGGTTTGGGGACAGGGCGGGGCTGAGGCACTCCAGGGGGTTTGCACAGCCGGCAGGATGGGCGCCTGGGGCCCCGGCTGGGCTGCCCCTAAGCCCGCAGGAGGCTCCGCGGACCGTGGCCCCGGGCCGACGCCCCGCTCATCTGGAGCCACGTGACCATGAGCAGCGAACGGGATGGTGGGGGGCGTGGGGTGGTGGGGCACCGAGACGTCCTCCCCGCTCAAGCCACCCCCCTCCCCAACCCCCGCCAGAGCTCCCGCAGCCTCGCCAGGCCGCTCGGGGTCCGGGAAGCGCCCCGGGGGGGCCAGGCGCGTGCTGGCCAGGGGTGGCTTCGGCTGGTCTCCCAGCTGCAGGGCCTGTTCCGGTTTTTCCCATCAGTTTTTCAACAGTGATGGTCACCCCACATTGTGAGTCGTCTTGATTTCTCACTGACACCCCTGTTAGGGAGTGGCTTTTTAGAGAGATAGGGAAGGTCACTTGGGGGATGTTAGTCATGAGAGAAAATAAGGGCTCAGGTGGGATTGCAGATGTCATCCAGGGGTTAAATAGAGACAGTTGTTGCTGGTACCAAGACATGAAGTTTTTTTTCCCCCTTTCCCCAAAAGGCCATATTACGACCACATGGGGGCGCTGAGTAACAGCCCATAGCTCGGCTGGAAGGGTGGGCCCTTGATATTGATACCCTGGGATGGGTTGGACATACCCCCAACCTTTGTCATTAATGCAGATGCAGCCCGGGCTGCTTAGGTTCAGTTGAGAAGCAGTGTGGTTTGCAAGTGAACATGCCTCGTTTAGGGAGAGATCAATAGCCATACAGGGAGATATGATTAGAAAGAGGAAGAACATCATATGATGCATTTTACTTATCTGAGGCAGGATTGATGGGGTTCTGCTTGAACAAGAGCCTGAGATCTTCAACAGGTTCACAGGAATAGCTGTCCTCTGGCTTTGGAGTCTCAGTTTCTGTCTCCCCCTCCTGTAGGCCATAGGGTTTTATTCTAGAATTGTGCACCCAGGCAGATAGACCCTTCAATTTTACAGCAGTTGAAGTCTCTAGAACAACCTGATATGGCCCTGTCCATTTCTCGGACAGCTGGCTTGGACTCCCTTTTTCTTGCCAGGTCTTTACTGATACTTGATCCCCTGGCTTTACCTGGGGATTTTTCAAGTCTTCCTGTGGTTTGTTCTCCATACCGTTGGAGTTCTTGCTGAAACCTTCCCAGGTCAATTATATGTTTTAAGAGTGTATTGGCATCCTCGTCAAGAAACAAATCAGAAGTTAAGAATGGTCGTCCATACATCATTTCATAAGGACTTAACAATAGTGGCCGTTTGGGGGATGTCCGTAGCCTCATGAGGGCTATGGGCAGCATATGTGTCCACTTATTATGTGTTTCTGACATAGCTTAGCCAGAGCCCTTTTAAGAGTCTGGTTGGCTCTCTCTACCTTTCCTGAAGCTTGAGGCCTCCAGGATGAGCGGAGTTGGTATTTTATGCCTAAGCATGTGGCTAGGTTCTGGGGTATCGTGGCTGTAAGTGAGGGCCCGTTGTCACACTGAAGTGACCGAGGCAGCCCAAACCTAGGAACTATCTCCTTCAGCAGAGCTTTACAGACTTCTGTAGCTCTCTCTGTCTCAGTAGGGAATGCTTCAATCCATCCTGTGAATGTGTCAATAAAGACTAGCAAGTAAGAAAACCCTTGGGTCTTGGGCATGGCTGTAAATTCTACTTGCCAGTCCACTCCTGGGTATGATCCCCGATGATGGACAGGTGTAATTAGAGGAGGTCTGGTTTTTTGGTTATTTTTAGACAGGTGTCACAATTTTGTGTGACCTGTTTAACAACCTTAGCTAACTGTGGATGGGAGAGAATAGGCTTAAGCAAGATTTCTAGATTATCTTTTCCAAAATGGGCGCTCTTATGTAAGGAGTTAGTAATGTTTTAAACCTGAGATTCAGGGAGTATTATTTGGGCCTGATCAGGCTGAAACCACCCATGTGACCCAATCTCCCAGCCCCGCTCAGCATATCGGGAATGTCCCCCTGGGGTAAAATCTGGAGTCAGGGTTTCCTTGGGGAAAGGGGGCAGATAGCAGTGGCAGAGGTAGCTTCCCCGGCAGCTCGTCCTGCCTCTTGATCAGCTTTCCTATTTCCCTGAGCCTCTTTTTCTTGCCCCTTTTGGTGACTCTTGCAGTGGATGACAGCTAATTTTGCAGGAAGTTTGACTGCCTCCAGGAGCCTGAGAATGAGCTCTTTGTGTTTAATAGCAGAGCTTCGGGCACTGAGCATCCCTCTTTCTTTCCAAATTGCTGCACGGGCATTCAGAATGAGGAAAGCATACTTAGAGTCCATACACACATTAATCCTCTTTCCTTCTCCTAACTCCAAAGCTCTTGTCAGGGCAAAAAGTTCAGCTTTCTGGGCTGAGGTGTCTGGGGGAAGAGACCCACTTTCCTTAGTTTCTTCCAGGCTCACTACAGCATATCCTGCTTTCCTCTCTCCCTTTTCTACAAAACTGCTGCCATCTGTGTGCCAGTTTTCCTCTGGGTCAGATAAAGGTGTCTCTGATAGGTCCCGGCGAGAAGAGTATAACTCGTCTGTGATTTGTATGCATTGGTGATCCAGAGGGGAGGTAGGGGGATCTGGCAGTAAGGTTGCTGGGTTTAAAGTCTGGCAGACCCTCAACTTTATTTCTGGAGTGTCAAGGAGGAGGGCTTGGTATTGGGTGATCCTTTCCCCTGTCATCCACCTGTCCCCTTTCGTTTCCAAGACTGCTTGCACACGGTGAGGCGTATACACTCTGGTGGGCTGACCCAGGGTCAGCTTAGATGGCTCCTTAACCATAAGAGCGGTGACTGCTACTGCCCGGAGGCAAGTGGGCCACCCTCTGGCCACCTCATCTAGTTATTTTGAGAGATAAGCCACAGGTTGTAATACGGGCCCCATCATCTGCTCTAACACCCCAAGAGCAGTTGCTGTCCTTCCAGAAACATAGAGTCTAAAAGGCTTCTCCAGGTTGGGGAGGCCTAAAGCTGGGGCTGTAGTGATGGACTCTTTTAGGGCATTAAAGGCCACCTTGCAGGTCTCATGCCAGTCGAGTGGCTCTTCCTCTTTCCCCCTTAAATTTTCATATAGGGGTCTGGCCAGATTGCCATAATTAGGAATCCAGATCCTGCAAAACCCGGTCCTTCCTAAAAATCCCCTAAGCTGTTGTTTTGTTTGGGGGTACGGGGTATTTAAGATGAGGGATCTCCCCTCGGGGTCAGGAATTCTTTTTCTCTCCGTAATTATAAATCCAAGGTATTTTACTTGGGTTAAGCTAATCTGAGCCTACTTGGGGGATACTCGATAACCCTTTTCATACAGGAAAGTTAGCGTTTTAAATAGTGTCCATTTGAGAGCTGGTAAAATCTGGCCTAGCTATGAGCAAGTCATCCACATACTGTATTAGACTACTGTTTGTTAAAGTTAATTCCCTTAGTTCTCTCCCCGAGGAAGTCCCGAAGATATGAGGGCTGTCCCTAAACCCTTGGGGTAGTTGAGTCCAGTCGAGAGTTGTATGGTCTCTCTTGTTTCCAAGTCCCGCCACTCAAAAGCAAAGAGTTTTTGGGATTCAGGATGGAGAGGAATGCAAAAGAAAGCACCTTGAAGGTCCACGACTGAGAAGTACTTGGCATTTCCTGGGACTTGGGATAGGAGGGTATATGGGTTTGGGACTATGGGGTGGATGGGAACCACAGCTTCATTAACAGCTCTTAGGTCCTGGAAGAATCGGTAAGATCCATCTGGTTTTTGAACGGGCAAGATTGGGGTGTTGCAGGGGGACTCACAGCTGATTCGAGTTCCAGTATCTCGGTATTTGTTAACTAATGGTTTAAGACCCTCAAGAGCTACTGGTTTTAAGGGATATTGTATTTTCCAGGGCTAGGGAGCATTTGGTCTCAGAGAAATCTTACTGGTGGAACATTTATGGCTAAACCAGGGCTGGAGACATCCCACACCTGGGGATTGACATCATCTAGAAAAGGGACAGACTCCTCCTTTTCTACCTCTGACTGTAAATATTCAGACATAGGCAAAGAAAATTATCGACTTCTACCTTTGTGTCCCCAAGTCACTCTGGTTTGGAGGCGAAAGTATTATTCTCAAAATGGAAAATATGGAAGCTGCAAACATGAAAAATTTAAAGAGTCACGCAGAGGCTAGTCACTCTAAGCTAACCCCTAAGACATTTATTGACTGATTTCTAGCTTCTCTTCTTTAACCTTTTTTATCTACAGTAATCCTGTGTGTTCCTTTCAGTTAGGGATTCATTTTTAGACTCTCCTGACTCTTCCACTACGTTCCAGTTTTGGGTCTGATACACTTACAGATGTGCCAAGTGCTTCCTGAATACTATAGAACATATTTTATGTTTAAAATACTTCCATGCTTATGTAGTGAGTCAATGATTTTAAGTTTATTTGTTACACATTTCAATGTAAAAGTCAATGTGTGAACTAACATATTCACGACTTGGAAAAGTTGGCTTTTTTTTTGGTGTGTGTTTGAACTCCTCACCCGACCAAAGGTCATGGAGAGGTCTATTGTTTTTCTAAAATGGTTATAGTGTTGTTTATTTTCTGGTAATTGAATTAGGGTGTGAGTTGCAAAGCTTGTGTTTCTGTTCATTTCATTCCATCTGTTCGGGTTTCTTTCTCTCTCCTGAGTCAGACAGTAATTTCCCATTGGTTGTCCAGTTACCAAGGTTGGTGTCCATGCATCCGTGCTGGTCTCTCCATACATGTCCGGGTGTCCTGTGAAACACTAAACTTAATTTATTTGGAAATGACCTAGCTGTTCAATACACTGTCATCACTCAGTTGAGCAGAGGGAGAGAAATTCAAGTGACAAAACTCCAGAGAAGCTAGTGTCAGAGCGCCCCTGCGTGGCATGCGTGCAGGGGGTTGGGGGGAGGGAGGCGGGGCGCGGAGCGCGGAGATCTCAGGTGTCCTCCCACCCTGGGCCTCTCCAGGCCCGCCGCTGCTCAGTGGCCTCCCCCCGCCCCCATCGCTTTGGCTGCTCAGGGCCGGGTGGTCTCTGCAGCTGCCCGGCATCCTGCCCGAGGCCCCCCCTGCCCACACGCTGTCTTCCAGTCTCTCTCTGAACCCTCGTCTCTTTCTGCCTCTGTCTCACCTGGCGTGGTTGCGTGCGAGTGCATGTCCGTGTGCCTGGCTTTCGCTCCTTTGCTCTCTCAGGAAAGACTTGTACTGGGCCGGCAGCGTGGGGGCAGGGCGGGTCTCGGTAGGGCAAAAAGGCGGGGCTGATGTGCTCCAGGGGGCTTGCGCAGCGTGCAGGATGTGCGGCTGTGGCCCCGGCTGGACTGCCTCTAAGCCCGCAGGAGGCTCCGGGGACCGAGGACCCGGGCCGTAGCCCCACCCTTCTGGAACCACGTGACCCTGAGCAGCGAAAGGGATGGTGGGGGGCAGGGGGTGAGGGGGCACCGAGACGGCCTCGCTGCTCTACCCACCCCCCCTCCCCCCACCCCAGGTCCCGCAGGCATGCCAGGCCCCGGCCGGGCCAGACGGGTGCTGGCCGGGGCTGGCGGTGTGCGGGGCCGTGTCGCCCTCCGCTGACCCACGAGCTGCCGGCCCTGGTTGGTCGGAGTCCAGTCGCGGGTCGTGCGGCTCAAGTTCAGCACGCGCCAGGTCGAGAGCTGTGGCCCCAGGCCCGAAGGGCATGTCAGAATGCATGGGAGGCGCCGCGCGGAGTTCTTGGGGGGCCTGACAGCCGCCTCGGTCTAAGGCCATAGCACCCTGAACGTGCCCTATGTCCTCTGATCTGGGAAATTGAGTAGGGCCGGGCCTGGTCAGTACTTGCATGGGAGACCGCCTTGTAGTTAGGCGGTTTTGTGATTTTTCTAAATGCCTACTTCAGAAAGTTAGAATTGGATGACTGCACACAGGAAAACGAATAATGTTTTTGTACATAAACTTAAGAATCCAGCAGCTGGTCATTCTTTTTCCTGTCCTAACACAGCTAACTGGAAGTCAGTTGCAGTAAGTTCTACTGACTTAAGACCCTCATCCCTAACGGAAGGTATATAGGAAAACCCATAGTATATCTAAATAAACATGAAAGATAGAACGATGAGAAAAAAAAAAAAAATTCTCAGTCACATCTTAGTTGGTACATGAAACACGATGATTATGAAAGCACAACCCATAATCAAGTCCAGGCCATGGAAGCCTGTGACTATCACTGAGTGTTGGCTTCCCTTTCAGCTGAGGTTGTAAAAAGTGCTTTGTAAATTCCTGAGGTTTGAAGCACTTGTAACCTCTTGAAGAGACTGCAATCAGAAGGCTTTCTAGAATATCCTGACGCTGTGGTGAGCTCATGCAATACATTCTGCAGAGGTCGGAAGACAGACATGTTGGGAAGTGGGGATGACTTCTACTGCACTTAGGGAGAAAGGGCATGTACAAGTGGAGAAGCAACACCACAGTGACGGAATCTTTAAAGACTCCATACATGGAGAAGGAAATGGCAACCCACTCCAGTATTCTTGGCTGGAAAAATCCATGGACAGACGAGTCTGGCGGGCTGAAGTCCACGGGATTCCATGACTGATCGTGTGTGCACGAGGGTGGAGGGAGACGGGTTGGTAGCAAGAAACTGGTAGAAGTAAAAAATAAGAAAAAATATAAAATAAAGACTCGATAAATATGACAATGACTGGTAGGAATAAACCTTCAGAAGTGCCTTCTCAGACCTCCCATCAGAAGCACAAGCGTAATAAAGACACTGAGTTTTCACGGTCTCACACAAAATTAGACTGGCTTATGACAATGGGCAGAGAGGCGCCTCTAAGACATCGGGGCTGGGCTTTACTGGAGGATGCACATCGATTGAGTGCATGGCTATGTGTTATGGAAATATGTCTTACTGGAAGGGTGAAGGCATCTTCTTGAAGAACACAGCAAATAACACTACAAATTCAAGGAACTTGGCTACAATGACAATAGCTGATTTCATGTTGGCTACTGCTTGGCAGAGTTGGGTTCGCCTCTCCCATTAAGTACCTCAGTGGCCAGCTGTGAATGTAGCCATTAGTTTTTCACTTAGAAACCGAACCTAATACTTGCCATGTGCACTAGCGCAAGAACACTGAAAGCTCCGCGGAGAAGCAAGTCAGACAGACATGCTTCTGTTTTCTCACAGAAGCTGCTTATGACCGGCCCTGCTCACAGACAGATTGCTAATGCCAAATCGATAGACAGTTATGCAGATATTCTTTAGCAATTGAGCGACCAGGGAAGCCCTACTAGCTCAGTTGCTAAAGAATCTGCCTGCAACGCAGGAGACCCTGCTTTCAGTCCTGGGTCAGGAAGATCCCCTGGAGAAGGGATAGGCTACCCACTCCAGTATTCTGGCCTAGAGAATTCCACAGACTCTATAGTCCATGGGGCCACAAAGAGTCAGGCACGAACTGAGCCACTTTCACCTGCACATGCGGATATTACTTAGAAAAAGAAATGTGGTAACAGATCTAGCACCTCTGTCAAGCTCATGAGTGAGTACTATAAATATACAGAATCAGCTTTGTCCTGCATAGTTATTTCCATCCTGTATTTGCTTTGAGAGGAGTTGAGCTACTCTTGTGAAAGAGGAATGATTCTTTACCAACTGAGCCACAAGGAAAGCCCACTAATACTGGAGTGGGTAGCCTATCCCTTCTCCAGCGATTCTTCCTTACCCAGGAACTGAACCACGGTCTCCTGCCTGAGTAACACATATTGGGTAAAAATCGGTGAGGGAGCATAACTATGGACATTGATTGGTAAACTCAGTTTTCCTTGTCCAGATGGCTAGCGGAGGAGAAATAATCGTTGGCATGCATTTAAATAATTCTTCTGATACTATATATAAAATTTACTAGTTCTCTGCAGAAGTCTTTAATGAAGCACAGATATTGTCATTAGATTGCCTTGGTCATATCCGTCTTATCCACATTTATTTTTAACAGTCACATAGTGTGGCCTCAAATACTTGAAGACACGACAAAAGGTTTCTTTGTTCTCCATTCTAAACTGGATCGTGAGAAGGCAGTGGATCAGCATAATGCAGGAGCTCAAGATATTTTTGGCAAAAACTTGACTAGTCTGTTTAATGATATGGAAGAATGAGTTAAGGGGGGCAGCACGAAACAGAAGGCCATGCTAGAATTACACAAGACCTTGTTTTGTAAGTCCAAACATGACTTATTCTTTCAATTGAAGGAAAGTTGCTTTACAGAATTTTGTTGCCAAACATCAGCATGAATGAGCCACAGGTATACATATGTCTCCTCCCTCCTGAACCTCTCTCCCATTTCCCTCCCCATTCCACCCCTAGCTTGTTGCAGAGCCCCTGTTTGAGTCCCCTGGGTCATACAGCAAATTTCATTAGCATCTGTTTTTACCTATGGTAATATATTTTCATGTTACTCTGCATTCATCTCACCCTCTCCTTCCTCCCCCCTGCCCATGTCCATAAGTCTGTTCTCTACATCTGTGTCTCCTTGGCTGCCCTGCAAATAATTTCATCAGTACCACCTTTAGTTCAAGCATTTTTTTTACCCCCCAAGCATTTCTTATTTCTTATTCCAGTCTTACTCTCTTTAGTGTGAGACTGACTTTGAAACTGATATGAAAGTACTATTCTCACCATCGAAAATTTGGAAGATGCAAACATGAAAAATTTAAAAAGTCACGCAGAGGCTAGTCACTATAAGCTAACCCCTAAAACATTTATTGACTGATTTCTAGTTTCTCTTCTTTAACCTTTTTTATCTACAATAATCCTGTGTATTCCTTTTAGTTAGGGATTCATTTTTAGACTATCCTGACTCTTCAACTAAGTTCCAGTTTTGGGTCTCACACAGTGAGACATGTGCCAAATGCTTCCTGAATACTATAGAACATATTTTATTTTTAAAATACTTCCATGCTTATGTAGTGAGTCAATGATTTTAAGTTTATTTGTTACACATTTCAATGTAAAAGTCAATGTGTGAACTAACATATTCACGATTTGGAAAAGGTGGCTTATTTTGTCCTGTGCTAGAACTCCTCACCCGACCAAAGGTCATGGAGAGTTCTATTGTTTTTCTAAAATGGTTATAGTGTTGTTGTTTTTTTTTTTTGTAATTGAATTAGGGTGTGAGTTGCAAAGTTTGTGTTTCTGTTCATTTCATTCCATCTGCTCGGGGTTCTTTCTCTCTCCTGAGTCAGACAGTAATTTCCCATTGGATGTCCAGTTACCAAGGTTGGTGTCCATGCATCCGTGCTGGTCTCTGCATTCATGTCCGGGTGTCCTGTGAAACACTAAGCTTAATTTATTTGGAAATGACCTAGCTGTTCAATACACTGTCATCACTCAGTTGAGCACAAGGATAGAAATTCAGGTGAGCAAACTCCGGAGAATCTAGTGTCAGAGCGCCCAGGCGTGGCATGCGTGCAGGGGGTTGGGGGAGGGGGTCGGGGCGCGGAGCGCGGAGATCTCAGGTGTCCTCCCACCCTGAGCCTCTCCAGGCCCGCCCCCACTCAGCGGCTTCCCCCTGCCCCCATCGCATTCGCTGCTCAGGGCCGGGTGGCCTCTGCAGCTGCCCGGCATGCTGCCCGAGTCCCCCGCTGCCCACAAGCTGTCTTCGAGTCTCTCTCTTAACCCTCGTCTCTTTCTGCCTCTGTCTCACCTGGCGTGGGTGCGTGCGAGTGCCTGTCCGTGTGCCTGGCTTTCGCTCCTCTGCTCTCTCAGGAAAGACTTGTGCTGGACCGGCAGAGTGGGGGCAGGGCGGGTCTCGGTCGGGCGAAAAGGCGGGGCTGAGGTGCTCCAGGGGGTTGGGGCAGCTGGCAGGATGTGCGCCTGGGGCCCAGGCTGGGCTGCCTCTAAGCCCGCAGGAGGCTCCAGGGCCCGTGGCCCCGGGCCAAAGACCCGCTCGTCCGGAGCCATGTCACCCTGAGCAGCGAACGGGATGGTGGGGGGCAGGGGGTGAGGGGGCACCGCGACGTCCTCGCTGCTCTACCCAACCCCCTCCCCCCACCCCAGGTCCCGCAGGCACGCCAGGCCCTGGCCGGGCCAGACGGGTGCCTTCCGGTGCTGGTGGTCTGCGGGTCCGTGGCGCCCTCCGCTGGCCCCCGAGCTGCCGGCTCTGGTTGGTCGGAGTGCAGTCGCGGGTCGTGCGGCTCAAGTGCAGCACGCACCAGCTCGAGAGCTGTGGCCCCAGGCCCGAAGGGCAGGTCAGAACGCAAGGGAGGCTCAAAGCGGAGCTCTTGGGGCGCCTGACAGCCGCCTCGGTCTAAGGCCTTAGCACCCTGAACGTGCCCTATCTCCTCTGATCTGGGAAATTGAGTAGGGCCGGGCCTGGTCAGTACTTGCATGGGAGACCGCCTAGTAGTTAGGCGGTTTTTTGATTTTTCTGAATGCCTACTGCAGAAAGTTAGAATTGGATGACTGCACACAGGAAAACGAAAAAAGTTTTCGTACATAATCTTAAGAATCCAGCAGCTGGTCATTCTTTTTCCTGTCCTAACACAGCTAACTGGAAGTCAGCTGCAGTAAGTTCTACTGACTTAAGACCCTCATCCCTAACGGAAGGTATATAGGAAAACCCATAGTATATCTAAATAAACATGAAAGATAGAACGATGAGAAAAAAAAAAATTCTCATTGACATATTAGTTGGTATATGAAACACGATGATTATGAAAGCACAACCCATAATCAAGTCCAGGCCATGGAAGCCTGTGACTTTCACTGAGTGTTCGCTTCCCTTTCATCTGAGGTTGTAAAATGTGCTTTGTAAAATCCTGAGGTTTGAAGCACTTGTAACCTCCTGAAGAGACTGCAATCAGAAGGCTTTCTAGAATATCCTGACGCTGTGGTGAGCTCAAGCAATACATTCTCCAGAGGTCGGAAGACAGACATGTTGGGAAGTGGGGATGACTTCTACTGCACTTAGGGAGAAAAGGCATGTACAAGTGGAGAAGCAACACCTCAGTGACGGAATCTTTAAAGACTCCATACATGGAGAAGGAAATGGCAACCCACTCCAGTATTCTTGCCTGGAAAAATCCATGGACAGAGGAGTCTGGCGGGCTGAAGTCCATGGGATTCCATGACTGATCGTGTGTGCACGAGGGTGGAGGGGGACGGGTTGGTAGCAAGAAACTGGTAGAAGTAAAAAATAAGAAAAAATATAAAATAAAGACTCGATAAATATGACAACGACTGGTAGGAATAAACCTTCAGAAGTGCCTTCTCAGACCTCCCATCAGAAGCACAAGCGTAATAAAGACACTGAGTTTTCACGGTCTCACACAAAATTAGACTGGCTTATGACAATGGGCAGAGAGGCTCCTCTAAGACATCGGGGCTGGGCTTTACTGGAGGATGAACATCGATTGAGTGCATGGCTGTGTGTTATGGAAATATGTGTTACTGGCTGGGCGAAGGCGTCTTCTTGAAGAACACAGCAAATAACACTACAAATTCAAGGAACTTGGCTACAAAAAAATTAGCTGATTTCATGTCGGCTACTGCTTGGCAGAGCTGGGTTCGTCTCTCCCATTAAGTACCTCAGTGGCCAGCTGTGAATGTAGCCATTAGTTTCTCACTTAGAAACCGAACCTAATACTTGCCATGTGCACTAGCGCAAGAACAGTGAAAGCTCCGCGGACGAGCAAGTCAGACAGACATGCTTCTGTTTTCTCACAGAAGCTGCTTATAACCGGCCCTGCTCACAGACAGATTGCTAATGCCAAATCGATAGACAGTTATGCAGATATTCTTTAGCAATTGAGCGACCAGGGAAGCCCTACTAGCTCAGTTGCTAAAGAATCTGCCTGCAACGCAGGAGACCCTGCTTTCAGTCCTGGGTCGGGAAGATCCCCTGGAGAAGGGATAGGCTACCCACTCCAGTATTCTGGCCTAGAGAATTCCACGGTCTCTATAGTCCTTGGGGCCGCAAAGAGTCAGGCACGAACTGAGCCACTTTCACCTGCACATGCGGATATTACTTAGAAAAAGAAATGTGGTAACAGATCTAGTACCTCTGTCAAGCTCATGAGTGAGTACTATAAATATACAGAATCAGCTTTGTCCTGCATAGTTATTACCATCCTGTATTTGGTTTGAGAAGAGTTGAGCTACTCTTGTGAAAGAGGAATGATTCTTTACCAACTGAGCCACAAGGAAAGACCACTAATACTGGAGTGGGTAGCCTATCCCTTCTCTAGCGGATCTTCCTGACCCAGGAACTGAACCACGGTCTCCTGCCTGAGTAACACATATTGGGTAAAAATCGGTGAGGGAGCATAACTATGGACATTGATTGGTAAACTCAGTTTTCCTTGTCCAGATGGCTAGCGAAGGAGAAATAATCGTTGACATGCATTTAAAAAATTCTTCTGATACTATATATAAAATTTACTAGTTCTCTGCAGAAGTCTTTAATGAAGCACAGATATTGTCATTAGAATGCTTAGGTCATATCCGTCTTATCCACATTTATTTTTAAAAGTCACATAGTGTGGCCTCAAATACTTGAAGACACGACAAAAGGTTTCTTTGGTCTCCATTCTAAACTGGATCGTGAGAAGGCAGTGGACCAGCATAATGCAGGAGCTCAAGATATTTTTGGCAAAAACTTGACTAGTCTGTTTAATGATATGGAAGAATGAGTTAAGGGTGGCAGCACGAAACAGAAGGCCATGCTAGAAGTACACAAGACCTTGTTTGGTAAGTCCAAACATGACTTTTTCTTTCAATTGAAAGAGAGTTGCTTTAAAGAATTTTGTTGCCAAACATCAGCATGAATGAGCCACAGGTATACATATGTTTCCTCCCTCCTGAACCTCTCTCCCATTTCCCTCCCCATTCCACCCCTAGCTTGTTGCAGAGCCCCGGTTTTAATCCCCTGAGTCATACAGCAAATTTCATTGGCATCTGTTTTTACGTATGGTAATATATTTTCATGTTACTCTGCATTCATCTCACCCTCTCCTTCCTCCCCCCTGCCCATGTCCATAAGTCTGTTCTCTACATCTGTGACTCCTTGGCTGCCCTGCAAATAATTTCATCAGTACCACCTTTAGTTCAAGCATTTTTTTTTTCCACCAAACATTTCTTATTTCTTATTCCAGTCTTACTCTCTTTAGTGTGAGACTAATTTCCAAGCTGATATCAAAGTATTATTCTCACCATGGAAAATTTGGAAGATGCAAAAATGAAAAATTTAAAAAGTCACGCAGAGGCTAGTCACTATAAGCTAACCCCTCAAACATTTATTGACTGATTTCTAGTTTCTATTCTTTTACCTTATTTATCTACAATATTCCTGTGTATTCCTTTTAGTTAGGGATTCATTTTTAGACTATCCTGACTCTTCAACTAAATTCCAGTTTTGGGTCTCCTACAGTGAGACATGTGCCAAATGCTTCCTGAATACTATAGAACATATTTTATGTTTAAAATACTTCCATGCTTATGTAGTGAGTCAATGATTTTAAGTTTATTTGTTACACATTTCAATGTAAAAGTCAATGTGTGAACTAACATATTCCCGATTTGGAAAAGGTGGCTTTTTTTGTCGTGTGCTAGAACTCCTCACCCGACCAAAGGTCATGGAGAGGTCTATTGTTTTTCTAAAATGGTTATATTGATTTTTTTTTTTTTTTTGTAATTGAATTAGGGTGTGAGTTGCAAAGTTTGTGTTTCTGTTCATTTCATTCCATCTGTTTGGGTTTCTTTCTCTCTCCTGAGTCAGACAGTAATTTCCCATTGGTTGTCCAGTTACCAAGGTTGGTGTCCATGCATCCGTGCTGGTCTCTGCATTCATGTCCGGGTGTCCTGTGAAACACTAAGCTTAATTTATTTGGAAATGACCTAGCTGTTCAATACACTGTCATCACTCATTTGAGCACAAGGATAGAAATTCAGGTGACCAAACTCCGGAGAAGCTAGTGTCAGATCGCCCAGGCGTGGTGTGCGTGCAGGGGTAGGGAGGACGGGGACAGGGCACGGAGCAAGGAGATCTCAGGTGCCCTCGCACCCTGGGCCTCTCCAGGCCCGCCCCTACTCAGCGGCTTCCCCCTGCCCCCATCGCATTCCCTGCTCAGGACCGTGTTGCCTCTGCAGCTGCCCGGCATCCTGCCCGAGTCCCCCCCTGCCCACAAGCTGTCTTCGAGTCTCTCTCTGAGCCCTCATCTCTTTCTGCCTCTGTCTCACCTGGCGTGGGTGCGTGCGAGTGCCTGTCCGTGTGCCTGGCTATCGCTCCTCTGCTCTCTCAGGAAAGACTTGTGCTGGGCTGGCAGAGTGGGGGCAGGGCGGGTTCAGTAGGGCGAAAAGGCAGGGCTGAGGCGCTCCAGGGGATTTGCGCAGCAGGCAGGACGTGCACCTGGCGCCCCGGATGGGCTGCCTCTAAGCCCGCAGAAGGCTCCGGGTACCGCGGGCCAGGGCCGAAGCCACGCTCGTTCGGAGCCACGTCACCCTGAGCAGCGAAAGGAATGGCGGGGGGCAGGGGGTGAGGGGGCACCGCGACGTCCTCGCTGCTCTACCCACCCACACCCACCCCTGGTCCCGCAGGCACGCCAGGCCCCGGACGGGCCAGACGGGTGCTGGCCGGGGCTGGCGGTATGCGGGTCCGTGGCGCCCTCCGCTGTCCCCCGAGCTGCCGGCCCTGGTTGGTCGGAGTCCAGTCCGGGTCGTGCGGCTCAAGTGCAGCGTGCGCCATCTCGAGAGCTGTGGCCCCAGGCCCGAAGGGCAGGTCAGAACGCAAGGGAGGCGCAACGCGGAGCTCTTTGGGCGCCTGACAGCCGACTAGGTCTAAGGCCATAGCACCTTGAACGTGCCATATCTCCTCTGATCTGGGAAATTGAGTAGGGCCGGGCCTGGTCAGTACTTGCATGGGAGACCGCCTTGTAGTTAGGCGGTTTTGTGATTTTTCTGAATGCCTACTTCAGAAAGTTAGAATCGGATGACTGCACACAGGAAAACGAATAATGTTTTTGTACATAAACTTAAGAATCCAGCAGCTGGTCATTCTTTTTCCTGTCCTAACACAGCTAACTGGAAGTCAGTTGCAGTAAGTTCTACTGACTTAAGACCCTCATCCCTAACGGAAGGTATATAGGAAAACCCATAATATATCTAAATAAACATGAAAGATAGAAAGATGAGAAAAAAAAAATTCTCAGTGACATCTTAGTTGGTATATGAAACACGATGATTATGAAAGCACAACCCATAATCAAGTCCAGGCCAATGAAGCCTGTGACTTTCACTGAGTGTTGGCTTCCCTTTCAGCTGAGGTTGTAAAAAGTGCTTTGTAAAATCCTGAGGTTTGAAGCACTTGTAACCTCCCGAAGAGACTGCAATCAGAAGGCTTTCTAGAATATCCTGACGCTGTGGTGAGCTCAAGCAATATATTCTGCAGAGGTCGGAAGACAGACATGTTGGGAAGTGGGGATGACTTCTACTGCACTTAGGGAGAAAGGGCATGTACAAGTGGAGAAGCAACACCTCAGTGACGGAATCTTTAAAGACTCCATACATGGAGAAGGAAATGGCAACCCACTCCAGTATTCTTGCCTGGAAAAATCCATGGACAGAGGAGTCTGGCGGGCTGAAGTCCACGGGATTCCATGACTGATCGTGTGTGCACGAGGGTGGAGGGAGACGGGTTGGTAGCAAGAAACTGGTAGAAGTAAAAAATAAGAAAAAATATAAAATAAAGACTCGATAAATATGACAACGACTGGCAGGAATAAACCTTCAGAAGTGCCTTCTCAGACCTCCTGTCAGAAGCACAAGCGTAAAAAAGACACTGAGTTTTCACGGTCTCACACAAAATTAGACTGGCTTATGACAATGGGCAGAGAGGCGCCTCTAAGACATCGGGGCTGGGCTTTACTGGAGGATGCACATCGATTGAGTGCATGGCTATGTGTTATGGAAATATGTCTTACTGGCAGGGTGAAGGCATCTTCTTGAAGCACACAGCAAATAACACTACAAATTCAAGGAACTTGGCTACAATGACAATAGCTGATTTCATGTTGGCTACTGCTTGGGAAAGCTGGGTTCACCTCTCCCAATAAGTACCTCAGTGGCCAGCTGTGAATGTAGCCATTAGATTCTCACTTAGAAACCGAACCTAATACTTGCCATGTGCACTAGCGCAAGAACAGTGAAAGCTCCACGGAGAAGCAAGTCAGACAGACATGCATCTGTTTTCTCACAGAAGCTGCTTATGACCGGCCCTTCTCACAGACAGATTGCTAATGCCAAGTGGATAGACAGTTATGCAGATATTCCTTAGCAACTGAGCAACCAGGGAAGCCCTACTAGCTCAGTTGCTAAAGAATCTGCCTGCAACACAGGAGACCCCGCTTTCAGTCCTGGGTCGGGAAGATCCCCTGGAGAAGGGATAGGCTACCCACTCCAGTATTCTGGCCTAGAGAATTCCACGGACTCTATAGTCCATGGGGCCGCAAAGAGACAGGCACGATCTGAGCCACTTTCACCTGCACATGCGGATATTACTTTGAAAAAGAAATGTGGTAACAGATCTAGTACCTCTGTCAAGCTCATGAGTGAGTACTATAAATATACAGAATCAGCTTTGTCCTGCATAGTTATTACCATCCTGTATTTGCTTTGAGGGGAGTAGAGCCAGTCTTGTGAAACAGGAATGATTCTTTACCAACTAAGCCACAAGGAAAACTCACTACTGCTGGAGTGGGTAGCCTATCCCTTGTCCAGCGGATCTTCCTGACCCAGGAACTGAACCACGGTCTCCTGCCTGAGTAACACATATTGGGTAAAAATCGGTGAGGGAGCATAACTATGGACATTGATTGGTAAACTCAGTTTTCCTTGTCCACATGGCTAGCGGAGGAGAAATAAACGTTGGCATGCATTTAAAAAATTCTTCTGATACTATATATAAAATTTACTAGTTCTCTGCAGAAGTCTTTAATGAAGCACAGATATTGCCATTAGATTGCTTTGGTCATATCCATCTTATCCACATTTATTTTTAAAAGTCACATAGTGTGGCCTCAAATACTTGAAGACACGACAAAAGGTTTCTTTGGTCTCCATTCTCAACTGGACCGTGAGAAGGCAGTGGATCAGCATAATGCAGGAGCTCAAGATATTTTTGGCAAAAAACTTGACTAGTCTGTTTAATGATATGGAAGAATGAGTTAAGGGGGGCAGCACGAAACAGAAGGCCATGCTAGAAGTACACAAGACCTTGTCTGGTAAGTCCAAACATGACTTTTTCTTTCAATTGAAGGATAGTTGCTTTACAGAATTTTGTTGCCAAACATCAGCATGAATGAGCCACAGGTATACATATGTTTCCTCCCTCCTGAACCTCTCTCCCGTTTCCCTCCCCACTCCACCCCTAGCTTGTTGCAGAGCCCCTGTTTGAGTCCCCTGAGTCATACAGCAAATTTCATTGGCATCTGTTTTTACGTATGGTAATATATTTTCATGTTACTCTGCATTCATCTGACCCTCTCCTTCCACCCCCCTGCCCATGTCCATAAGTCTGTTCTCTACATCTGTGACTCCTTGGCTGCCCTGCAAATAATTTCATCAGTACCACCTTTAGTTCAAGCATTTTTTTTACCCCCCAAGCATTTCTTATTTCTTATTCCAGTCTTACTGTCTTTAGTGTGAGACTGATTTTGAAACTGATATGAAAGTATTATTCTCAGCATGGAAAATTTGGAAGATGCAAACATGAAAAATTTAAAAAGTCACACAGAGGCTAGTCACTCTAAGCTAACCCCTAAAACATTTATTGACTGATTTCTAGTTTCTCTTCTTTAACCTTTTTTATCTAAAATAATCCTGTGTATTCCTTTTAGTTAGGGATTCATTTTTAGACTATCCTGACTCTTCAACTAAGTTCCAGTTTTGGGTCTCATACAGTGAGACATGTGCCAAATGCTTCTTGAATACTATAGAACATATTTTATGTTTAAAATACTTCCATGCTTATGTAGTGAGTCAATGATTTTAAGTTTATTTGTTACACATTTCAATGTAAAAGTCAATGTGTGAACTAACATATTCACGATTTGGAAAAGGTGGCTTATTTTGTCGTGTGCTAGAACTCCTCACCCGACCAAAGGTCATGGAGAAGTCTATTGTTTTTCTAAAATGGTTATAGTGTTGTTTTCTTTCTTTTTTTTTTTTTTTTTTGTAATTGAATTAGGGTGTGAGTTGCAAAGTTTGTGTTTCGGTTCATTTCATTCCATCTGCTCGGGGTTCTTTCTCTCTCCTGAGTCAGACAGTAATTTCCCATTGGTTGTCCAGTTACCAAGGTTGGTGTCCATGCATCCGTGCTGGTCTCTGCATTCATGTCCGGGTGTCCTGTGAAACACTAAGCTTAATTTATTTGGAAATGACCTAGCTGTTAAATACACTGTCATCACTCAGTTGAACACAAGGATAGAAATTCAGGTGACCACACTCCAGAGAAGCTAGTGTCAGAGCGCCCGGGCGTGGCGTGCGTGCAGGGGGTTGGGAGAACGGGGGCGGCGTGCGGAGCGAGGAGATCTTAGGTGCCCTCGCACCCTGGGCCTCTCCAGGCCCGGCCCTACTCAGCGGCTTCCCCCTGCCCCCATCGCATTCACTGCTCAGGGCCGGGTTGCCTCTGCAGCTGCCCGGCATCCTGCCCGAGTCCCCCCCTGCCCACAAACTGTCTTCGAGTCTCTCTCTGAAACCTCGTCTGTTTCTGCCTCTGTCTCACCTGGCGTGGGTGCGTGCGAGTGCCTGTCCGTGTGCCTGGCTTTCGCTCCTCTGCTCTCTCAGGAAAGACTTGTGCTGGACCGGCAGAGTGGGGGCAGGGCGGGTCTCGGTAGGTCGAAAAGGCGGGGCTGAGGCGCTCCAGGGGGTTTGCGCAGTGGGCAGGATGTGCGACTGGGGCCCCGGCTGGGCTGCCTCTAAGCCCGCAGGAGGCTCCGGGGACCGCGGCCCCGGGCGGAAAACCCGCTCGTCTGGAGCCACGTCACCCTGAGCAGCGAACGGGATGGTGGGGGGCAGGGAGTGAGGGGGCACCGAGACGTCCTCGCTGCTCTACCCACCCCACCTCCCCCGACACCTGGTCCCGCAGGCATGCCAGTCCGCGGCCGGGCCAGACGGGTGCCTGCCGGGGCTGGCGGTGTGCAGGGCCGTGGCGCCCTCCGCTGTCCCCCGAGCTGCCGGCCCTGGTTGGTCAGAGTCCAGTCGCGGGTCGTGCGGCTCAAGTGCAGCGCGTGCCAGCTGGAGAGCTGTGGCCCCAGGACCGAAGGGCAGGTCAGAACGCAAGGGAGGCGCAACGCGGAGCTCTTGGGGCACCTGACAGCCGCCTTGGTCTAAGGCCATAGCACACTGAACGTGCTCTATCTCCTCTGATCTGGGAAATTGAGTAGGGCCGGGCCTGGTCAGTACTTACATGGGATACCGCCTAGTAGTTAGGCGGTTTTGTGATTTTTCTGAATGCCTACTTCACAAAGTTAGTATTGGATGACTGCACACAGGAAAACGAATAATGTTTTCGTACATAATCTTAAGAATCCAGCAGCTGGTCATTCTTTTTCCTGTCCTAACACAGCTAACTGGAAGTCACTTGCTGTAAGTTGTACTGACTTAAGACCCTCATCCCTAACGGAAGGTATATAGGAAAACCCATAATATATCTAAATAAGCATGAAAGATAGAAAGATGAGAAAAACAAAATTCTCATTGACATCTTAGTTGGTATATGAAACACGATGATTATGAAAGCACAACCCATAATCAAGTCCAGGCCATGGAAGCCTGTGACTTTCACTGAGTGTTGACTTCCCTTTCAGCTGAGGTTGTAAAAAGTGCTTTGTAAAATCCTGAGGTTTGAAACACTTGTAACCTCCTGAGGAGACTGCAATCAGAAGGCTTTCTAGAATATCCTGACGCTGTGGTGAGCTCAAGCAAAACATTCTGCAGATGTCGGAAGACAGACATGTTTGGATGTGGGGATGACTTCTACTGCACTTAGGGAGAAAGGGCATGTACAAGTGGAGAAGCAAAACCTCAGTGATGGAATGCTTAAAGACTCCATACATGGAGAAGGAAATGGCAACCCACTCCAGTATTCTTGCCTGGAAAAATCCATGGACAGAGGAGTCTGGCGGGCTGAAGTCCACGGGATTCCATGACTGATCGTGTGTGCACGAGGGTGGAGGGAGACGGGTTGGTAGCATGAAACTGGTAGAACTAATAAATAAAACAACAACAACACCAAAAAAACTAAAGACTCGATAAAAATGACAATGACTGGTAGGAATAAACCTTCAGAAGTGCCTTCTCAGACCTCCCATCTGAAGCACAAGTGTAATAAAGACATTGAGTTTTCATGGTCTCAGACAAAATTAGACTGGCTTATGACAATGGCCAGAGAGGCTCCTCTAAGACATCGGGCCTGGGCTTTACTGGAGGATGCACATCGATTGAGTGCATGGCTATGTGTTATGGAAATATGTCTTACTGGCAGGGCGAAGGCATCTTCTTGAAGAACACAGCAAATAACACTACAAATTCAAGGAACTTGGCTACAATGAAAATAGCTGATTTCATGTTGGCTACTGCTTGGCAGAGCTGGGTTCGCCTCTCCCATTAAGTACCTCAGTGGCCAGCTGTGAATGTAACCATTAGTTTCTCACTTAGAAACCGAACCTAATACTTGCCATGTGCACTAGTGCAAGAACAGTGCAATACCCAACAGGTAAAGGAATATGACAAGTGCCCACCAAGTCAAACAAAAGAGGAGGAGATAGGGAATCTATCTGAAAAACAATTTAGAATAATGATAATAAAAATGATCCAAATCTTGAAAACAAAATGGAGTTACAGATAAATAGCCTGGAGACAAAGATTGAAAAGATGCAGGAAATGCTTAACAAAGACCTAGAAGAAATAAAAGAGAGTCAATTAAAAATGAATAATGCAATGAATGAGATCAAAAACACTTTGGAGCGAACCAAGAGTAGAATAACGGAGACAGAAGATAGGATAAGTGAGGTAGACAATAGAATAGTGGAAATAAATGAAGCAGAGAGGAAAAAAGAAAAAATGATCAAAAGAAATGAGGACAACCTCAGGGACCTCTGGGACAATGTGAAACGCCCCAACATTCGAATCATAGGAGTCCCAGAAAAAGAAGACAAAAAGAAAGGCCATGAGAAAATACTCGAGGAGATAATAGCTGAAAACTTCCCTAAAATGGGGAAGGAAATAGCCACCCAAGTCCAAGAAACCCAGAGAGTGCCAAACAGGATAAACCCAAGGCGGAACACTCCAAGACACATATTAATCAAATTAACAAAGATCAAACACAAAGAACAAATACTAAAAGCAGCAAGGGAGAAACAACAAATAACACACAAAGGAATTCCCATAAGGATAACAGCTGATCTACCAATAGAAACCTCCAGGCCAGAAGGGAATGGCAGGACATAATGAAAGTAATGAAAGAAAATAATCTGCAACCTAGATTACTGTACCCAGCAAGGATCTCATTCAGATATGAAGGAGAAATCAAAAGCTTTACAGACAAGCAAAAGCTGAGAGAATTCATCACCACCAAACCAGCTCTTCAACAAATGCTAAAGGACCTTCTCTAGACAGGAAATGCAGAAATGTTGTATAAACATGAACCCAAAACAACAAAGTAAATGGCAACGGGACCACACCTATCAATAATTACCTTAAATGTAAATGGGTTGAATGCCCCAACCAAAAGACAAAGATTGGCTGAATGGATACAAAAACAAGACCCTTATATATGCTGTCTACAAGAGACCCACCTCAAAACCAGAGACACATACAGACTAAAAGTGAAGGGCTGGAAAAAAATATTTCACACAAATGGAGACCAAAAGAAAGCAGGAGTCACAATACTCATATCAGATAAAATAGACTTTCAAATAAAGGATGTGAAAAGAGACAAAGAAGGACACTACATAATGATCAAAGGATCAATCCAAGAAGAAGATATAACAATTATAAATATATATGCACCCAACATAGGAGCACCGCAATATGTACGGCAAACGCTAATGAGTATGAAAGAGGAAATGAATAGTAACACAATAATAGTGGGAGACTTTAATACCCCACTCACATCTATGGATAGATCAACTAAACAGAAAATCAAAAAGGAAACACAAACCTTAAATGATACAATGGACCAGCTAGACCTAATTGATATCTATAGGACATTTCACCCCCAAACAATCAATTTCACCTTTTTCTCAAGTCCACACGGAACATTCTCCAGAATAGATCACATCCTGGGCCATAAATCTGGTCTTGGAAAATTCAGAAAAATTGAAGTCATCCCAGTCATCTTTTCTGACCACAGTGCAGTAAGATTAGATCTCAATTACAGGAAAAAAATTGTTAAAAATTCAAACATATGGAGGCTAAATAACACGCTTCTGAATAACCAAAAAATCATAGAAGAAATCAAAAAAGAAATCAAAATATGTATAGAAATGAATGAAAATGAAAACACAACAACCCAAAACCTATGGGACACTATAAAAGCAGTGCTAAGGGGAAGGTTCATAGCATTACAGGCTTACATCAAGAAACAAGAAAAAAGCCAAATAAATAACCCAACTCTACACCTAAAGCAATTAGAGAAGGAAGAAATGAAAAACCCCAGGGTTAGCAGAAGAAAAGAAATCTTAAAAATTATGGCAGAAATAAATGCAAAAGAAACTAAAGAGACCATAGGAAAAATCAACAAAGCTAAAAGCTGGTTTTTTGAAAAAATAAACAAAATTGACAAACCATTAGCAAGACTCATTAAGAAACAAAGAGAGAAGAACCAAATTAACAAAATAAGAAATGAAAAGGGTGAGATCACAACAGACAACACTGAAATACAAAGGATCATAAGAGACTACTACCAGCAGCTCTATGCCAATAAAATTGACAACTTGGATGAAATGGACAAATTTTAGAAAAGTATAACTTTCCAAAACTGAACCAGGAAGAAATAGAAGATCTTAACAGACCCATCACAAGCAAGGAAATCGAAACTGTAATCAAAAATCTTCCAGGAAACAAAAGCCCAGTACCAGATGGCTTCACAGCTGAATTCTACCAAAAATTTAGAGAAGAGCTAACACCTATCTTACTCAAACTCTTCCAGAAAATTGCAGAAGAAGGTAAACTTCCAAACTCATTCTATGAGGCCACCATCACCCTAATTCCAAAACCACACAAAGATGCCACAAAAAAAGAAAACTACAGGCCAATATCACTGATGAACATAGATGCAAAAATCCTTAGCAAAATTCTAGCAAATAGAATCCAACAACATCTTAAAAAAATCATACACCATGACCAAGTGGGCTTTATCCCAGGAATGCAAGGATTCTTCAATATCTGCAAATCAATCAATGTAATACACCACATTAACAAATTGAAAGATAAAAACCATATGATTATCTCAATAGATGCAGAGAAAGCCTTTGACAAAATTCAACACTCATTTATGATTAAAACTCTCCAGAAAGCAGGAATAGAGGGAACATACCTCAACATAATAAAAGCTATATATGACAAACCCACAGCAAGCATCACCCTCAATGGTGAAAAATTGAAAGCATTTCCCCTGAAATCAGGAACAAGACAAGGGTGCCCACTCTCACCACTATTATTCAACATAGTCTTGGAAGTTTTGGCCACAGCAATCAGAGCAGAAAAAGAAGTAAAAGGAATCCAGATAGGAAAAGAAGAAGTGAAACTCTCGTTGTTTGCAGTTGACATGATCCTCTACAGAGAAAACCCTAAATACTCTTCCAGAAAATTACTAGAGCTAACCAATGAATATAGTAAAGTTGTAGGATATAAAATTAACACACAGAAATCCCTTGCATTCCTATATACTAACAATGAAAAAACAGAAAGAGAAATTAAGGAAACAATACCATTCTCCATTGCAACAAAAAGAATAAAATACTTAGGAGTATATCTACCTAAAGAAACAAAAGACCTGTACATAGAAAACTATAAAACACTGATGAAAGAAATCAAAGAGGACACAAACAGATGGAGAAACATACCGTGTTCATGGATTGGAAGAATCAATATTGTCAAAATGGCTATTCTACCCAAAGCAATCTATAGATTCAATGCAATCCCTATCAAACTACCAACGGTATTTTTCACAGAACTAGAACAAATAATTTCACAATTTGTATGGAAATACAGAAAACCACGAATAGCCAAAGTAATCTTGAGAAAGAAGAATGGAACTGGAGGAATCAACCTGTCTGACTTCAGTCTCTACTACAAAGCCACAGTCATCAAGACAGTATGGTACTGGCACAAAGACAGAAATATAGATCAATGGAACAGAATAGAAAGCCTAGAGATAAATCCACGAACCTATGAACACCTTATCTTTGACAAAGGAGGCAAGGATATACAATGGAAAAAAGACAACTGCTTTAACAAGTGGTGCTGGGAAAACTGGTCAACCACCTGTAAAAGAATGAAACTAGAACACTTTCTATCACCACACACAAAAATAAACTCAAAATGGATTAAAGATCTAAATGTAAGACCAGAAACTATAAAACTCCTAGAGGAGAACTTAGGCAAAACACTCTCCGACATGAATCACAGCAGGGTCCTCTATGACCCACCTCCCAGAATATTGGAAATAAAAGCAAAAATAAACAAATGGGACCTAATGAAACTTAAAAGCTTCTGCACTACAAAGGAAACTATAAGTAAGGTGAAAAGACAGCCCTCAGATTGGGAGAAAATAATAGCAAATGAAGAAACAGACAAAGGATTAATCTCAAAAATATACAAGAAACTCCTGAAGCTCAATTCCAGAAAAATAAATGACCCAATCAAAAAATGGGCCAAAGAACTAAACAGACATTTCTCCAAAGAAGACATACAGATGGCTAACAAACACATGAAAAGATGCTCAACATCACTCATTATTAGAGAAATGCAAATCAAAACCACAATGAGGTACCATTACACGCCAGTCAGGATGGCTGCTATCCAAAAGTCTACAAGCAATAAATGCTGGAGTGGGTGTGGAGAAAAGGGAACCCTCTTACACTGTTGGTGGGAATGCAAACTAGTACAGCCACTACGGAAAACAGTGTGGAGATTTCTTAAAAAACTGGAAATAGAACTGCCATTTGACCCAGCAATACCACTTCTGGGCATACACACCACGGAAACCAGATCTGAAAGAGACACGTGCACCCCATTGTTCATCGCAGCACTGTTTATAATAGCCAGGACATGGAAGCAGCCTAGATGCCCATCAGCAGATGAATGGATAAGGAAGCTGTGGTACATATACACCATGGAATATTACTCAGCCATTAAAAAGAATTCATTTGAATCAGTTCTAATGAGATGGATGAAACTGGAGCCCATTATTCAGAGTGAAGTAAGCCAGAAAAATAAAGAACATTACAGCATACTAACACATATATATGGAATTTAGAAAGATGGTAATGATAACCCTATATGCAAAACAGAAAAAGAGACACAGAAGTACAGAACAGACTTTTGGACTCTGTGGGAGAAGGTGAGGGTGGGATGTTTCAAAAGAACAGCATGTATTTTATCTATGGTGAAAGAGATCACTAGCCCAGGTGAGATGCATGAGACGAGTGCTCGGGCCTGGTGCACTGGGAGGACCCAGAGGAGTCGGGTGGAGAGGGAGGTGGGAGGGGGGATCGGGATGGGGAATACGTGTAACTCTATGGCTGATTCGTGTCAATGTATGACAAAACCCACTGAAATGTTGTGAAGTAATTGGCCTCCAACTAATAAAATAAAATTAAAAAAAAAAAAAAAACTGAGCTATCCTAAAAATTAAAAAAAAAGCTACCTCTTCTATGCAACATCTGTGTGTCTTCTGTCTGTCTTCTTCCTCGCTGACGCCACTCATCCCTTGGGTATTCCTGGTCCTGCTGGGGCTGGACCTCGGCAATTTTGCTCAATGCTTTGGATCCTAGTGGAAAAACATGCTGTTAATCCTACTTTTGCGAGGATTAAAACCATCGTAAAAACTGGAATTTGTTTAAATATTTTTGGTTTAAATATATCTTGTGTATATAATTACCCAGATTACTGTTGGGTATTAGATTGCTATGTTACAATATGTATGGCATACATGAATTCCACTGTTATTGATATGATATGTGGTGGAGAGGTATTTGGTGGTGCAAGTGATTTAAATGATGTGTTCACAGTGTTTATATTCCTGTTATGTGGTTAATGGGTCTTGGATTCATGTTTGAAATATGACTCCCTTGTCTTTTGTGATGCATGAGAAGTGCTGAAATTGAAGATGATGCAGGTTAAGTCTAGGGTTGAGGGTGTGAGTAGGGTGGGGGGGAGGGTGTGGGTTAGGTTAAGGGTGTGGATTAGGGTGTGGGTTACATTGTGGCTTAGGGGTTAGAAGTTAGGGGTGTGGGTGAGGGTGAGGGCTGAGGGGTGAAGGTGTCAGGTTAGGGTTGGGATGATGCGTTAGGGTTAGTGTGTCAGGTTAGGGTTAGGGGGTCGGGTTGGTGTTAGGTTCTGGGATAGGGTTACGGTGTTGGTTAGGGTTAGGGTGTCGTGTTGGGGTTAGGGTTAGGGCAAGGGCGAGGGCAATTTCGCCTGGGACCTTATGGAGGGGCCTCACAGTCAAAGGTAAAGGCAAAGTCACATCCACACTTCTGTTCCATCCCCTTTGCTCTATAGTAGAGCTCTAGTAAGCCTAGGCCTGGTAGGAAAACTCTTGGCTCCTGTGGGGACACATCCTGTGTGTGAATCTGCATACCAGACCTAGGGGCCACAGGGCGCCTGTTTTCTTCTGGGAGAGGGGACACTGAAGCGGTGTTGCCTGGCAACAGCTTGAAAATCCATTAAATTGCACTTTACGTACCTCTGACAAAGCTAGATTTGCTCCACCTTTTCGCCATTTTGAAGCAAACCTTCCATACCCTCTCCCCAAGTAGGCAATGGGCCTACTTTGAGTAGAAAGTCCCCTTGAGGAGCTGAGCCCAGGAAGGCACCCAGTCATGTCAAACACACTCCAGCTGCTTACTTCCTCATGGGCAGTATCACTATCAGCTAGGAATGTCTTTGCAAGGATTGAAAAGGGAAGGGGAGATACATGGCCCTGCCTCTGAAATTTCAGTCCTCTGAGCAGAACTGGAATTCAATTGTATCAGCGAAACTGTGCCTTCCAAAGAGGCTTGCAAACACACCCCGAGTGGCTGCCTCTTCTTCCCTGAAGTAGGCTCCCTTTCCCTGCATCCTGCGGACTCCCTGTCCCAGCCTCCTGGAAAAGCGCTTCTTGGAGTTCCTTCTTGGAGTTCCTTTCTTAGTTGCAGTTATCCCTCAACTTGGGGCCATAGAGAGTAGCCCCACACTCACAGGGGAAGGCAGACCCACCTCCACACATCTCTTCCATCCCCTTTGCTCTGTAGGACAATTCTAGTGAGCCTAGGTCTGTCAGAATATTCTTGGCTTTGACGGGAACACACCCTGTGTGTGAGCCTGCATACCCGACCTAGGGGCCACAGGGCGCCTGTTTTGCTCGAGTGGGCCTTGAAGCAGTACAGCCTAGTGAGAGCTTGAAAATCCATCCAATTGCTCCTTTCTTACCTCTGACACCTAGCTTTGTTCCACCCTTTGGCAGTGTGGAGGGAAGAGGGCCCAACCCCGTCCTCAAGTGGACATGGGGCCTACTTTGAGAGGAAAGGCCCCCTTGAGGAGCTGAGCCCATCAAGGCACCCGGTCATGTCAAATATACTCCCACTGCTTGCTTCTTCATGGGTAGTACCACTATCAGCTTGGAATGTCTTTGCAAGGATCACAAAGGGAAGGGGAGATACACGACCCTGCCTCTGGAACTTCGGTCCTCTGAGCAGACCTGAGTGCTCTAGGGAGCCTAGGACTGTCAGGAAAATTCTTGGCTCCTACGGGGACACACCCCATATGTGAACCTGCATACCGGACCTCGGGGCCACAGTGTGCCTGCTTCTCTCGGTGTGCCTAAAGCGGTGCAGCCTAGCAACAGCTATTGAGCCTAGGTCTGTCTGGAACATTTTGGATCCTGTGGGGAAAACACCCTGTGCACACCCCTAGATACCGGGC
Organism: Muntiacus reevesi; assembly: GCF_963930625.1. Taxonomy (NCBI): domain Eukaryota; kingdom Metazoa; phylum Chordata; class Mammalia; order Artiodactyla; family Cervidae; genus Muntiacus; species Muntiacus reevesi. The sequence continues at coordinate 121,847 of NW_027077839.1, read as the reverse complement.
CTAGGGGCCAAAATTCTCACATGTCTCCTGGGGAACCCTAACACAGTGTGACCTAGCAACTGCTTGAAAATCCATCCCATTGCTGTTTTCCTCCTTCTGATACAGCTAGCATTGCTCCTTGCTTTGGGATATCTCAAGCAAGGGGCGAGTCCATAACTGCTCTCCTGGGGCCCAATGGATGTGCAAGGTACCCTCAACCAGGTGACCCCAGCATGCCACCTGGCCCCCTCAGACACACTCCCGCAGCCTTCTTCCTCATGGGAAGCACCTCTCTGACCCAGGAATGTGTTTGCAAGGCTCGGAATGTGCAGGGAGACACATGGCCCTGACTCTGGAATTGAGGTCCTTGGGGCAGGCCTGCAGGTCTGACATCTGAGAAGCAAAACACTTGCTGCAAATAGAGGCCTGAAAACACACTCTGTGTATGACTTTCCTTCCTCCAAGGAAGATAGCTTTCCCAGTCTCCTGCATGCTGAGTGTCACACAGCTGGAATGTGCTTGCGTGGAGGTCATGATTCAGTGGCAATGGCCCCTGAGGCCCTGTGCCCAGGTAGGGCGCCCACACTCACAGGCAAATCAAAGCAACTTCCAAATGAGTCAGCTCTTCACATCTAGTGGCCAAAGTATTGGAGTTTCAGGTTCAATATTAGTATTTCCAATGTATATTCAGACCTGATTTCCTTTAGGATGGAGTGGTTGGGTCCTCTTATAGTCTAAGCAAACTTCAAGCATCTTCTTCAGCACCACAGTGCAAAAGCATCAAATCTTTGGCTGTCAACTTTCTTTATAGTCCATCTTTCACATCCATACATGACATGGAAAAACCTTAGCCTTGACTAGACGGATCTTTGTTGGCAAAGCAATGTCTCAGCTTTTTAATATGCTGTCTAGTTTGGTTATCACTTTCCTTCCAAGTCGTAAGCATCTTTTAATTTCATGGCTGCAGTCACCATCTGCAATGATTTCCGAGCCCCGAAAAATAAAATCTGCCACTGTTTCCACTGTTTTCTCATCTATTTGCCAAGAAGTGATGAGACTGGATGCAATGATCTTAGTTGTCTGAACGCTGAGCATTAAGCTACCTATTTCACTCTCCTCTTTCTCTTTCATCAAGAGGCTCTTTAGTTCTTCACTTTCTGCCATCAGGGTGGTGTCATCTGCATATCTGAGGTTATTGATATTTCTCCCAGAAATCTTGATTCCAGTTTGTGCTTCATCCAGTGCAGCATTTCTCACGATGCCCTATATATAAGCAGATATAAGTTAAATAAGCAGGGTGCCAATATACAGCCTTGACATATTCCTTTTCCTATTTAGAACCAGTCTGTTGGTCCAGGTCCAGTTCTGTTTCTTCCTGACCTGCATATAGGTCTTTCAAGAGGCAGGTCAGGTGATCTGGTATTCTTATCTCTTTCAGAATTTTCCCCAGTTTATTGTGATACACACAGTCAAAGGCTTTGGCATGGTCAACAAAGCAGAAATAAGTGTTTTTCTGGAACTCTCTTGCTTTTTCAATTATCCAGTGGATTTTGGAAATTTGATCTCTGGTTCCTCTGCCTTTTCTAAATCCATCTTGAACATTTGGAATTTCACGGTTGACATATTGCTGAAGCCTGGCTTGGAGAATTTTGAGTGTTACTTTACTAGCATGTGAGATGAGTCCAGTTGTGTGACAGTTTGAACATTCTTTGTCATTGCCTTTCTTTGAGACTGGAATGAAAACTGAGCTAACAACCTAGATGTTTTCAATCGCATATGCTAAAAGAACTGCCTTTGCAGTTTCCAAGGGAAAAAAGTTTCATTTTAACCAATTTTCTCTGAAGTTCAAGGAATATCATGGGCATCCTCCATCAAAAAGTCATCTTTCTTTTATGTAATCACAGTTTCATGCCTAAATTATAGACCAACTCATGCTCAAATTGACTCTGATATCAGGGGCAGATCAGCTAGCTGATAAAAAGCTTGGATTGTCCCTCTGGAGGAAAGTGAGACCTTGGTCCCAAGAGAAGAATCTGAGGGCTTAAGGGAATTTGCAGGAGTGGGGAAATCTTGGTCCATCCTACATGTACCGTACTTAAATAATGCTTATTTATTTTACGGAAGTAAAAAAAAAAAAAAAAAAAAAAAAAAAAAAAAAAGAAACAGATGATAAAAACAAATATAAATCACTGAAAGGTAAATAAATTCATCATCTGTGATTGAAAGCTGCATTCTAAGAAAGCTGTGTTCTCTTAACCTAGAGAGTAGACTAAATTCCAGTCTGGTACCAGCTTACCAGATAACAAACAAAAAGCGTTGTTTATGGGTAAGCTCAGGAAAGTCTTTTCCATGTATCTTGAGGTAGCAGTATTTTTGCAAAGGCATCAGTGTGAAACCATGGAAGGCATGTTTAAAACCTGATTAGATAAAAATTGACAAAATAAAAATTGACAAAATTGAAAAAATAAAAATTGACCAAAAAAGTGACAAAATAGTCACTGCTGTGACTTGAAACACTTTAATATGATAACTAGAATTATAACTGACAGCATTTTACCAGGACATATCAGATTTTCATGGATGTCACATAGTTTCTAGGATACCTACATTAGTAACTGAAGGAGTCTTTGGGCTTAGAAAAGAAAACAACAGTCTCAAAGGCCCTTGCTTGTATCATTTAACATTGGAGAAAACAAAATCGAACTTTAGGTCCCACCCTGAGGCTCCAGGCCGGTTATATCTATCTATTTTCCCATGCAGCGTAGTGCCTGCTGGAAGTCCAAGGGATTTATCCTGCCTGGTAATTTCACCAGCTGGGACTCCACAACCCTTAGTCTGGCCGGCTGACCCAGCCCTGCTTCCAGCACTTTGCAGGCCAGCAGGCCCTTGACCACCTGCTGGGACAGGAAAGGGAAGGGTCCACGAATTGCATCCTAGAAACTTAGTAGGGTGCATGTATTTAAAAACCTGGTGGCCGCCCAGGCAGGAGAGAAGGGAGGAGGGCACCTTGCTGCCCTTTCATGGGGGAATCTGTGGCTGTCCTGCTGAGAGGGGGCCTTTCCATGGGGACCCTGTGCAATAAGTTTGGTGTTTTGGAACTGAATAATTAGAACGTGTAAAATTTTTAATTTATGTGGTGCTTTAATTAAAAAAAAAAAAAAAAAAAAAAAAAAAAAAAAACAAGCAGCTCCAAGTTTTCTGCAAATTGAGGCCTCAAACTTGAAGGCCTATTTTCCTTCCACTGTGGCATTCTATGAAGAAATGTGCGTTTTTTAAAGAAAAGGGTCAGAAAAGTGAGGGAAACAGAAAAGCCAGAGGTGCCCCAGGAGTTTGGTGAAGGTCTTAGGAGGTCACTTGTAAATGCTGCTGGCCATCGGGAGGCAGTCTCTTGTGACCAATGGGCACAGAGTTCTGCAGGCTTGTCCTTTGCATGGATGTTCTTGTTTGTGGAAATCCAGCTCAGAGCCATCTCCTGATGTGTAAGAATTTCCCAGACTAGACTCCTAGGCAAATCCCACATGGCCAGGGCCTCCTTTCTTCATTGTATTTGTCTGTTTGACTGAAAACCAGAAATGGCATATTTTTCTTTCAATCTGGTCTATCATCCAGGCCTTGGAGTAATATTTCCCCTCCCCCTCAATAGGCTTGGGTTCCAGTGATGAATTATAGTCAGTTGTCCATGATTTCACAGATGAGGAAACTGAGAGTCGGAGAGGGCAGAGGACTGTCCAAGGGAGAATGGGATATCCTTCCAGGAACACTGGCTCCTGGGTTTTTAATGAGCTTCCTACCCAGCATGGTCATTAAGTGGCAAGGGTTGACATTGAGAATAAACTATTGGTGGAAATGAAAAAGGCTTTTTGAAAGAATGTGCCTACCAGCTGTGCATCTTATGGAGTATTTTCATTGTACTTCCCAGCCCTTGGAAAGTGCTGGGCACAGGGCAGATGCTTCATCATTTTTATTGAATAAGTTCAATGTCACACAATTGTATCTGTAGTGTCAGCAACACTATGAGGTATATTAGAACAGTGATGGTCCCAGTTGGTACCCACAAGGATATTTTTAAAAAATGAAACAAATCTCTCTGATCATCACCAAGGCTATCAGAGGTCTATTGCAGACTCCACACAAGGGAGGGTCTACCTCTTGGGACATCCCCACTTCAGCATCTCCCTAAACCAGCAATCTAGGACAGCTGAGTACACTTGAAGTTCCTTCCTTGACCTTGGGAGTTTTTTTGGAAGACAATTTTTTGACAGACAGGGGTGGGGCAAGGTTTTGGGATGTTTCAAGTGCAGTCCATTTATTGTGCACTCTATTTCTGTTTCTGTTCCCTGGAGGCTCAGTTGGTAAAGAGTCTGCCTGCAATGAGGGAGACCCGGGTTTAATCCCTGGGTCAGGGAAATCCCCTGGAGAAGGAAATGACAGCCCACTCCAGTATTCTTGCCTGAAGAATTCAATGGACTGAGGAGCCTGGTGGGCTACCAAGGGCTGGACATGGCTGAGTGATCAAACTCTTATTTCTATTATTATTTCACCAGCTCCACCTCAGATCATCAGGCATTAGATCCTAGAGGTTGGGGGCCCCTGCTTTAGTTCCCTCTTTCATCTTCAACACAGCTCCAGCATGCTTCCTCCTCCTCTTCCACCTGCAGAACTACCTGCTGGGCTTCTCTGAGTGTGATTAAGAGTTTCCTTCCCTCACTGTCTTTCCTCTGAGTCCCTTTTCCTAAATGGGTTTCCATGATCTCCTTTAGGCACTTTTTCCCCAGGTGGTGCTAGTGGTAAAGAACCTACCTGCCAATGCAGGAATCCTATCCCTGGGTTGGGAAGATCCCCTGGAGGAGGGCACCCAGCCCACTCCAGTATTCTTGCCTGGAAAATTCCCATGGACAGAGGAGCCTGGTGGGCTCTGACAGTCAGACGTGATTGAAGCGACTTAGCACAGCATACCATAGGACCTTTGAACTGCAGACTCATGTGATTGTTTGGATTCTTTGGAGTCCCTTGTTATTCCACGTGTATGTTAGGGTCAGCTTGTATATTGCTTCCTAAAGGCCTGGAGAGGGTAATAGGCAGGAAGGCCAGGGGTCTCCAGACAGAGGGAATAGGCTGCAAGTGTCAGACGTTTTTTCATCTCTCAAGCAGCTGGAGGAACGAAACGAGTGCTACATTTTTTCCCCTTCTCAATACAAATTTAAGAGGTTTCTCTTAAAATTTTGTGTTGCTATGACGACTCCTGGCTCCACCTGAACTTAACTTTTCTCAAACCTTCAGCTAAGCAATGCATTTTGTCTTAAGGAAAGGTTTGTCTTAAGCTATGTTAATATACTACGTATTTCTGCTAGACTCTGTCTTCAGGTCGGTTCCCCCTAAAGGCTCAGAACCGACTTGACAAACCAATATGTTTTACTCATACCTGTTCTCCTAATCTATGTTAATGAAATGATATATTTGCTTGGAAATCTGCCTTTCTTCAAAATTCATGTCAATCATTCTATGGCCCGGGATGACTCACCTGCTGCCAATATTATCTCAATGCATGTTGTGGGTGAGGGGCCTGGTGTCATTCTCTGAGACATTGCCTTTCTTTCATTAGCAGACTGCTAGTGGCTGTATAACATCTGCCTAAAGACTAGCAGGGGGTACTCTTACTGCCCCCGTCTGATGTCTATGTCAGCAGCTTTCTCTATCTCTTTTATACTTTAATAAAACTTTATGACACAAAAGCTCTGAGCGATCAAGCTTTGTCAACTGGCCCTGGATTGAATTCTTCTCCTCTGGAGGCCAAAAATCCTGGCGCCTTTTGTGGTTCAGCAATGACCTTTCAGTCTTTTGTAATTCATATTGAATCTTCATTTCAGATTGAAGATGCATTCCATGGTATTGCCATCTTAAGTCTTTCCATCGCTATGGAATATCTGTGCATGTATTCAGGATATTTTTCAGCAATCGTGTATAATTTCCAATGTGCCAGTCTTGTCATCCTCATTACACCCATGGCAAAATATTTTATTAATGTTGACACTATCAAAAGGAAATTGTTTTTTTAAATTCCTTTTCAGATTATTATTTGCTAGTGTATACAGATAAAACTGTGTAATCATTCATTTTTATCAGCTTGGACAGCTTGATAGTTGTCTTTACTTTCTTTACTTCCTCATACTTTAAGATTATCCTAGCTTATATATTTACTGTCTCGCCCCTAGTCTCAATCGTTTATTCAAAGAATTTCTGTCCTTTTTTTTAAACACTGAATTATTTTTGACAATGCTGGGTCTTTGTAGCTAGATGCCTAGTTGTAGTGAGCAGAGGCTACCCTCTAGTTGACTTGCCATGGCTTCTCATTGCAGTGCTTTCTCTGGTTGCAGAACTTGGGCTCTGGAGCATGCAAGTACTTCAATAGTTGTACGGGGGCTTAGTTGCCCCTGGGCATGTGGAATCCTCTAGGACCAGGGGTTGAACCAGTGTTCCCTGCATTGGTAGGCAGATCCTTTACCACTGGGCCACCAGGGACATTTCCTGTTCTTTTTCATTATAGAGTGATATTTAAAACATACATGTAGGAGCTAAATATGCTCAGCTGACAATATTTGGAAATATATACATGTATTCCAGCTTATATATTCAGTTGAAGGTAATTTGTGATGATGTCTCCATGAATCTTGTAACCTTTCCTTTTGTTTATCCATAACTTAGCATTCCAATGGTAAGATACCTGGCTTCCACCACTTGTCATGTATGGAATTCAGTGCTTGTCCCATGTGGTTACTGAAACAACTGTCAGACTATTTTCCAAAGGGGGCTGTGCATGCATCCCACCAGTATCTTGAGTATGTTTCTGTAGGAGAGTTTACTATCAGTATACCCTCCGTGGCCAGGTGTCTATTTCAATCTTTACCAGTTATGAATGGGCTTGTTTTCTCTAGTGTTCTTGGACAATTTGAGGACTCCTGTCTAGTTATGAGGGACACAGGAATCTCCTTGAGGCTTGGCAGGGCAATCAGCACACTTCTCGAGGTGAGGAGGGAGACCCAGGGTCCCTTTCCAGTTGCCATAGGGATATTGGGATTCCTACCAATTTTCAAGAGGAGTCAGGCATCATCACCTTTTGAATCATTGAATTCTGCATGCCTCTCAAGGTGTCAACGGGATGTGAGGCCTCCTGTCGATAAGAGGCGGGGACCTAGGACTTTCTCTATGCTCTCCATAGGGGATTCACACATCCCTTCATCCTGTGAGATGAAAGATGAGCCTGCATTCAAGCCACTGTAGGGAAATCGGACCTTCTTTCGAGTCAGGGCGTCTCAGGGTCAATTCCACTTGAGGCAGCAAACTCAGGGTCCCTCCCACATACTTACTGCTGAGAGACACCTCCTCTGGTTGTGCTTGTGGAATGGTGGCATACCTCTTGAGTGGAAGCCAGGGAATCAGCTCTCATTTCAAGATGATTTGGGGTACATGGAGCTTTCCTCGAGTTGCTGTGCTGAACTTGGTGTTCTTCTAGACTTGGGACAGTGTTCTCGGGGAATCTCTGCAGTTGCCTAAAGGAAGCCAACCCACTTGTCGTGTTTGATGCGGAACACGGGATGGCTCTGAAGCCAATGCAGTGGAATAGGGACTCATCTCGAGTTGATTTGGGATACACGAAGCTATTTCCCATTGCTGCAGTGACATCAGGGTCCCTCTGGACTTGAGACAGTGTTCTTGGGGACTCTCTGGAATTCCATCAAGCAAGTAATGGCTCCTTACGTATTTGATGGGGAACACGGAATTGCTCTGCATGCAATGCAGGGGAATCAAGCCTCATCTCGCGGCGAGAAGGCAGTCTCATGGTTTCTCTCGAGTTGCGGCGCGAACCTGGGGTATATTCTCCAGGTACGGCGGGGATGGCCCTTCAAAACTCATGTTTGTTCAGCGACGTCAAGACTCCTGTCTAGTTACGAGGGACACCTCAGGAATCTCTTCGAGGCTTGGCAGGGCAATAGGGACGCTTCTCAATGTGAGGCGGGAGACCCAGGGTTCCTTTCCAGTTGCCACAGTGAGACTGGGATTCCTATCAATTTTCAAGAGGAGTCAGGTGTCATCACCTTTTGAAACATTGAATTCCGCCTACCTCCATGTCAAAGGGATGTGAGACCTCCTGGCGTGATGAGGCCAGGACTTAAGGCTTTCTCTAGGGTCTCCGTATTGGATTCAGACATCCCTTCATCTTGTGCAATGAAAGACGACCCTGCATTCAAGCCACTGCAGGGAAATCCGGCCTTCTTTCTTGTCAGGGCATTCGGACTCCATTCCACTTGAGGCAGCAAACTCAGGGTCCCTCCCCCATATCTATTGATGAGAGAAGCCTCCTCTTGGGGTGCTTGTGGAAAGTTGGCATACCTCTTAAGTTGAATCCTGGGAATCTGCTCTCATCTCGAGATGATTTGGGGTACATAGAGCTTTCCTCAAGTTGCTGTGCTGAACCTGGTGTTCCTCTAGACATGGGACGGTGTTTTCGGGGAGTCTCTGGATTTGCCTAAAGAAAGTGAAGCAACTTGTCTTGCTTGATGGGGAAAGCGGAATTTCTCTGGAGCTAATGTGGCAGAATCGGGCCTCATCTCCAGTTGATTTGGTGTACACGGAATTATTTCGCGTTGCTGCAGTGACCTCAGGGTCCCTCTAGGCTTGTGAGTGTGTTCTTGGGGACTCTCTGGAGTTCCATCAAGCAAGTCAAGGCTCCTACGCATTTCATGGGGAAAACGGAATTGCTTTGCACGCAATGCAGAGGAATCTGGCCTCATATAGTGGCGAGGGGATGTCTCATGTTTTTTCGCGAGTTGCGCTGGGAACCTGGAGTATATTCTCGAGTTACAGCGGGGATGGCCCTTCAAAAGTCGTGTTTGTTCAGCGACGTCAGGACTCCTGTCTAGTTATGAGGGACACCTCAGGAATCTCTTCGAGGGTTGACACATCAATAGGGACGCTGCTAGAGGTGAGGCGGGAGACCCAGGGTCCCTTTCCAGTTGCCACAGGGATACTGGGATTCCTATCACTTTTCAAGAGGAGTCACGCATCGTCGCCTCTTGAAGCAATGAACTCTTGGTGCCTCTCTAGGTGTCAAAGGCATGTGAGGCCTCCTGTCGAGAGGAGGAGGGGAACTAGGGCTTTCTCTAGCGTCTCCACAAGGGATTCAGACATCCCATTGTCTGGTGAGATGAAAGAAAAGCCTCCATTCAAGCCACTGCAGGGAAATCAGGCCTTCTTTTGAGTCAGGGCATCTCGGTGTCCATTCCATTTGACGCAGCAAACTCAGGGTCCAACTCACATACCTATTGCTGAGAGAAGCCTCCTCTAGAGGTGCTTGTGGAAAGTTGGCATACCACTTGAGTCAAAGCCAGGGAATCAGCTCTAATCTCGAGACGATTTGGGGTACATGGGGCTTTCTTCGAGGTGCTGTGTTGCAACTGGTGTTCCTCCAGACTTGGGACGGTGTTCTCAGGGAATCTCTGGAGTTGCCTAAAGGAAGTAAAGCCACTACTCCTGTTTGATGGGGAACACGGGATGGCTCTGGAGCAAATGCAGGGGAATTGGGCCTCGGCTCGAGTTGATTTGCAGTATGGAGCTATTTCGCATTGCTGCGGTGACACAAGGGTCCCTCTAGACTTGTGACAGTGTTCTTGGGGACTCTCTGGAATGCCATCAAGCAAGTCAAGATTCCTTACGTGTTTGATGGGAAACACGGAATTGCTCTGCAATGCAGAGCAATCAGGCCTCATCTTGCGGCCAGGGGGAAGTCTCATGGTTTATCTCAAGTTGCGGTGGGAACGTGGGGCATATTCTCGAGTTAAGGTGGGGATAGACTTTCAAAACTCCTGTTTGTTAAGCGACATCAGGACTCTTGTCTAGTTATGAGAGACACCTCAGGAATCTCTTTGAGGCTTGGCAGGGCAATAGGGACGCTTCTTGAAGTGAGGCGGGAGACCCTGGGTCCAATTCCAGTTGCCACAGTGATATTGGGATCCCTATCACATTTCAAGAGGAGTCAGGCATCGTCACCTTCTAAGCATTGAACTCCGCGTGCCTCTCGAGATGTCAAAGGGATGTGAGGCCTCCTGTCGAGATGAGGCGGGGACATAGGGTTTCCTCTAGGTCCTCCACAGGGGATTCAGACATCCCTTCATCTTGTGAGATGAAAGACGAGCCTACATTAAAGCCACTGCAGGGAAATCTGGCCTTCTTTTGAGTCAGGTCATCTTGGTGTTCATTCCACTTCAGGAAGCAAACTCAGGGTCCAACTCACATACATATTGCTGAGAGAAGCCTCCTCTTGAGGTGCTTGCAGAAAGTTGGCATACCTCTTGAGTCGAAGCAGGGAAATCAGCTCTAAATCTCAAGACGATTTGGGGTACATGGGGCTATCCTCGAGTTGCTGTGTTGCACCTGGTGTTCCTCTACACTTGGGACAGTGTTCTCAGGGAATCTCTGGAGTTGCTTAATGAAGTCATGCCACTTGTGTTTGATGGGGAACGCAGAATGACTCTGGAGCCAATGCAGGGGAATGGGGCAGCATCTCGAGTTGATTTGGGGTAGACGGATCTATTTCCCGTTTCTGCACTAACCTCACGGTCACTCTAGACTTGTTACAGTGTTCTTGGGTACTCTCTGGTGTCCCATCAAGCAAGTCAAGGCTCCTTACATGTTTGATGGGGAACACAGAATTGCTCTGCATGCAATGCAGAGGAACCGGGGCTCATCTCGTGGCCAGGGAGAAGTATCATGGTTTTTCTCGAGTTGCGGTGGGATCCTGGGGTATATTCTCGAGTTACGGTGGGGATGGCCCTTCAAAACTCGGATGTGTTCAGCTATGTCAGCACTCCTGTCTAGTTAAGAGGGACACCTCGGGAATCTCTTCAAGGCTTGGCAGGCAATAGGGACGCTTTTGGAGATGAGGCGGGAGACCCAAAATCCCTTTCCACTTGTGACATGGATATTGGGATTCCTATCACTTTTCAAGAGGAGTCAGGCATCGTCACCTCTTGAAGCAATGAACTCTTGGTGCCTCTCTAGGTATCAAAGTCATGTGAGGCCTCCTGTCGAGATGAGATGGGGAACTAGGGCTTTCTCTAGGGTCTCCACAGGGGATTCAGACATCCTTTCATCTGGTGAGATGAAAGACAAGCCTGCATTAAAGCCACTGCAGAGAAATTGGGCCTTCTTTTGAGTCAGGGCATCTCGGGGCCCATTCGACTTCAGGCAGCAAACTCAGGGTCCAACTTACATACCTATTGCTGAGAGAAGCCTCCTCTAGAGGTGCTTGTGGAAAGTTGGCATACCTCTTGAGTTGAAGCCAGGAAATCAACTCTAATCTCGAGACGATTTGGGGTACATGGCGCTTTCCTCGAGTTGCTGTGTTACGCTTGGTGTTCCTCTAGACTTATGACAGTGTTCTCGGGGATTCCCTGGAGTTGCCTAAAGGAAGTCAAGCGCCTTGTCGTGTTTGATGGGGAAAGTGGGATGGCTCTGGAGCCAATGAAGGGGAATCGGGCCTCATCTCGAGTTGAAATGAGTGAATCACGTGTGAATCACGTGTGCATCAAGTGTGAATCACGTGTCCATCATGTGTGTGTCACGTGTGTGTCACGTGTGCATCACGTGTGCATCACGTGTGTGTGACATGTCCATCACGTGTGAGTCACGTGTTCATCAGGTGTGTGTCACGTGTCCATGACGGGTGAATCACGTGTTCATCACATGTGTGTCACTTGTGTGTCACGTGTGCATCACGTGTGTGCACGTGGGAATCACGTGTGCATCACGGGTGCGTCATGTGTGCATCACGTGTCCATCACGTGTGCGTCACTGGTGCATCACGTGTCCATCACGTGTGCGTTACGTGTGCGTCACGAGTTCATCATGTGTGCGACATGTGTTCGTCACGTGTTCATCACGTGTGCATCACGTGTGCATCAAGTTTGCGTCACGTGTGAATCACGTGTTCGTCACGTGTTCATCACGTGTCCATCATGTGTACATCACGTGTGAGTTACATGTGCGTCTCGTGTGCATCACATGTTCGTCATGTGTGCGTCACGTGTTCGTCACGTGTGTGTCACGTGTTGATCACGTATTCATCACATATGTGTTACGTGTGCATCACATGTGCATCACATGTGCGACACGTGTGCGTCACGTGCGCATCACGTGCGCATCAAGTTTGCGTCATGTGTGAATCATGGGTTCATCACGTGTGCGTCACATGTTGATCACGTGTCCATCATGTGTGCATCACATGTGCGTCACGTGTGCATCTCGTGTGCATCATGTGTTCGTCACGTGTGCGTCACGTTTGTGTCATGTGTGCATCACGTATTCATCACATATGGGTTATGTGTGCATCACGTGTTCTTCACGTGTGAGTCACATGTGTATCACGCGTGAATCACGTGTGCATCACGTGTGCATCACGTGTTCATGACTTGTTCATCACATGTGCCTCACGTGTTGTTCACTTGTTCACAACGTCTGTGTGACGTGTGCATCATGTTTTCATCACGTGTGCATCACGTGTTCATCATGTGTGAGGCACGTGTTCATCACATGTGAGTCACGTGTTCTTCACGTGTGAATCATATGTCCATCACATGTGCATCACTAGTGCAACATGTGTTCGTCACGTGTGCGCCACGTGTGCGTCACCTGTGAATCACTTGTTCATCACGTATTCATCACGTGTGTGTTATGTGTGCATCACGTGTTCATCACGTGTGTATCACGTGTGAATCACGTGTGCATCACCTGTTCATTACATGTGCATCACGTGTGAATCACGTGTTCATCACGTGTGCCTCACTTGTGCACCACATGTTCATCACATGAGCATCACGTGTGCATCACGTGTTCATCACGTGGGCATCACGTGTGCACCTCATGTGCACCTTGTGTGCATCACGTGTGAATCAGGAAAAGAACTGAATGGGATAGACTAGAGATCTCTTCAAGAAAATTAGAGATACCAAGGGAACACTTCATGCAAAACTGGGTTTGATAAAAGATAGAAATGCTATGGACCTAGCAGAAGCATAAGCTATTAAGAAGATGTGGCAAGAATACACAGAAGTACTGTAGAAAACATCTTCATGACCCAGATAATCACAACGGTGTGATCACTCACCTAGAGCGAGACATCCTGGAGTGTGAAGTCAAGTGGCAATTAGAAAGCATCGTAAGAACAAAGCTAGTGGAGTTGATGGAATTCCAGTTGAAGTATTTCAAATACTGAAAGATGATGCTGTGAAAATGATGCACTCATAATGTCTGCAAATTTGGAAATCTCAGCAGTGGCCACAGGACTGGAAAAGGTCAGTTTTCATTCCAAATAGAAAGAAAGGTAATCCCAAAGAATGCTCAAAATACCACACAATTATGCTCATCTCACACGCTAGTAAAGTAATGCTCAAAATTCTCCAAGCCAGGCTTCAGCAATACGTGAACTGTGAACTTCCAGATGTTCAAGCTGGCTTTAGAAAAGGCAGAGGAACCAGAGATCAAACTGCCAACATCTGCTGGATCATTGAAAAAGCAAGAGAGTCCCAGAAAAAAAAATCTATTTCTGATTTATTGACTACACCAAAGCCTTTGACTGTGTGGATCACAATTAACTGTGGAAAATTCTGAAAGAGATGGGACTACCAGACCACCTGACCTGCCTCTTGAGAAACCTGTATGCAGGTCAGGAAGCAACAGTTAGAACTGGACATGGAACAACAGACTGGTTCCAAATAGGAAAAGGAGTACGTCAAGACTGTACGTTGTCACCCTGCTTATTTAACTTATATGCCGAGTACATCATGAGAAATGCTGGGCTGGAAGAAGCACAAGCTGGAATTAAGATTGCCAAGAGAAATATCAACAATCTCAGACATGCAGATGACACCACCCTTATGGCAGAAAGTGAAGAAGAACTAAAAAGCCTCTTGATGAAAGTGAAAGAGGAGAGTGAAAAAGTTGGCTTACAGCTCAACATTCAGAAAACTAAGATCATGGCAACAGGTCCCATCACTCCATGGGAAATCGATGGGGAAACAGTGGAAGCAGTGTAAGATTTTATCTTTTTGGGCTCCAAAATCACTGCAGATGGTGATTGCAGCCATGAAATTAAAAGAAAATTACTCCTTGGAAGGAAAGTTATGACCAACCTAGATAGCATAATAAAAAGCAGAGACACTACTTTGCCAACAAAGGTCCCTCTGTTCAAGGCTATGGTTTTTCCAGTGGTCATGTACAGATGTGAGAATTGGACTGTGAAGAAAGTTGAGCACCGAAGAGTTTATGCTTTTGAACTGTGGTGTTGGAGAGGACTCTTGAGAGTTCCTTGAACTGCAAGGGCATCCAACTAGTACATCCTAAAGGAGATCAGTCCAGGGTGTTCATTGGAACGACTGATTCTGAAGCTGAAACTCCCATAATTTGGCCACCTGGTGCGAAGAGCTGACTCATTGGAAAATACCCTGATGCTGTAAGGGATTGGGGACAGGAGGAAAAGGGGATGACAGAGGATGAGATGGCTGCATGGCATCACCGACTCGATGTACATGAGTTCGAGAAATCTCCGGGAGTTGGTGACTGACAGGGAGGCTTGGCGTGCTGTGATTCATGGGGTCCCAAAGAGTCAGACATGACTGAGCGACTGAACGGAACTGAACTGATATGAATAACTAATTAAAAGTAAAGTAAAGTTGCTCAGTCATGTCCAACTCTTTGTGGCCCCATGGACTGTAGCCTACCAGGCTCCTCTGTCCATGGGGTTTTCCAGGCAAATGTACTGGAGTGGGTGGCCATTTCCTTCTCCAGGAGATCTTCCTGACCCAGGGATCTAACCTGGGTCTCCAGCATTGCAGACAGATGCTTTACCATTTGAGCCATATAATTCCATTGCTAACACGTGCAAGGGGCTACTCTTTCTGCCCTCTTCTGATGCCTATGTCAGAAGATTTCTCTATCTCCTTTATACTTTAATACAACTTTATTACACAAAAGCTCTAAGCAATCAAGCCTCGTCTCTGGACCTGAATTGAATTCATCTCCTCTGGAGGCCAAGAATTCCAGTGTCTTTGCGTGGTTCAGCAATACCTTTCAAGATCATCCTGGAGATTCTGGCCATGTACCTCAGGAACATGGTCAGATAGGAGGTCACCCTTGAGACTGTGGGCTTTTGACCCAGGTGCAGGGTGTTGCAGTGGCGGGAATCCTGGATAATTTGCACATGTGACCCCAGGTAAAGGGTCTGGGAGGTAAGGTCACCTTGGAGACTGTGAATATGCTACCCAAGGTGCAGGGTGTGGGAAATAATGTCACCCTGGAGAATGTAGACTTCTAGCACAAGGGATGAGTTCTTGACATTGGGGTCTCATGGGAGACTGGATGATTCCGCTCAGACAGTGTGTGGGGATGGGATTCACCCTGGAGACTGTAGATATGTGATCTCAGGTACAGGATTTCCGAGGGGGTCACCCTGGAGCCTGTGAATATGTGATTCCAGGTGCAGAGTCTGCAAGGGAGTCACCATGGAACCTGTGTTTGTGTGACTCCAGGTGAGGTCTACAAAGTTTTGACAAACAGGAGACTGTGGACATGTGACCCCTATTACAGGGTCTTGGAGGGGGGAACCTTTGTGGCCAGGGTCATGGGATGCAAGGTTATATGTCTGGGAGGTGGGGATACCCTGAGAGTATGGAAGTGTGACCCCAGGTACAGGTTCTGGGAGTTGGTGCCATCCTGAAAATGGTGGACATTTCACCCGAGGTATGGTTTCTGGGAGGTGGGGTCACCCTGAAGACTCTGGACATGTGACCCCAAATGCAGGGTCTGGGAGGTAGACTCACCATGGAAAAAGTGGACTTGTGACCCCAGATACAGGATCTTGAGGGTGGGGTCACCTGGAGGCTGTGGACTTGTGACACCAAGTACAGGTTATACAGGGGGCCACCTTCGAGACTGTGGACATGTGATCACAGGTGTATGGTATGGGAAGTTTGGTAACCTAGGAGATTGTGGATATATGACAGTAGGTACAGGGTCTCAGGTATGTCCCCATGGAAAGTGTGGACATGTGACCCCAGGTGCAGGTTTGGGTGGGGTCACCCTGGAGACTGTGGTCGTGTGACCCAAAGTTCAGGGTAGGAAAAGGGTTTCACCCTGTAGACTGTGGATCTATGACCACAGGTACAGGATCTGGTGGTAGTCACTGTGGCGATGATGGACGTATGAAACCTAGTACAAGTTCACGGAGGGGGTCACCCTCCAAGACTGTGTACATGTGACCCTCGTTTCAGGGTCTGGGTTGAGGTCACTCTGGAAACTATTTGCCGTGTGACTTAGATGCAGGGTTAGGGGACGCCTTTACTTTGAAGATTGTGGTCATGTGACCTCAAATGCACCATTTGGGAGGCAAATCATCTTGGAGACTGGATACGTGACCGTAGATCCAGGGTCTGAATGGGATTCCCCAAGGTGAGATTGTGAATATGTGACTCCAGGTGCAGGGCCTGCGAGGGAGTCACCTTGGAACCTGTGTTTGTGTGACTCCAGGTGGAGGGTCTGGGAAGTGACGACACTCTGGAGACTGTGAACATGTGACCCCATTACAGGGTCTTGGAGGGGGTAACCCTGGCATCCAAGATCATGGGACACCATGTTAAATGTCTTGGCGTGTGGTAACCGAGACTATGGAAGTGGGACCCCAGGTACAGGTTCTGGGAATTGGGGCCAACCTGAGTGACTGTGGATGTTTCACCCTAGGTACAGTTTCTGGGAGGTGGGGTCACCCTGGAGACTCTCGACAAGTGACCCCAAGTGCAGAGTCTGGGAGGGGTCTCACCCTGGAAACAGTGGACTTGTGACCCTAGGTACAGGGTCTTAACGGTAGAGTCATCCTGGAGTCTGTCGACTTGTGACACCAGGTACAGGTTTAGGAGGGGGATCACCCTGGATACTGTGGATGTGTGATCACAGGTGCATGGTATTGGAAGTGGGGAAGTCCAGGAGACTGTATATATGACACTAGGTACAGGGTCTGGGGGATGACACCATGGAGAATATGGACTTGTGATCCCAGGTGCAGGTTCACAAGGTTCAGGGTACAAAATGGGTCTCATCAGGCAGACTGTTGAACTGTGACCACAAGTTCAGGATCTGCTGGTGGTCACTGTGGCATTGGTGATCGTGTGAAATCTGGAACAAGTTCAGGGAAGAGGTCACCCGTGAGACAGTGGACATCACTCTGGAGACTGTGGATGTGTGAGTAAGGTGCAGGGTTAGGGGATGGGGTCACTTTGAAGATTGTGGACATATGACCCCAGATGCACTGATTGGGGAGGCAAGTCATCCTGGATAGTGGGCATTCGACCCTAGATGCAAGGTCTGACCTGGGTCCCCCAAGACACTAGGATATCTGAACCCAGGTACAGGGTCTAGGATGGGGGTGATCCAGGAAACTCTGTATATGTGACCTCAGGTACAGTGTCTGGGAGGTACGGGGTCACTCTGGGGACTGCAGGCATTTAATGGCAGGAAAATGGTCTGGAAGGGGTGTCACCCTGCATGATGTGGATATGTGAGCCCAGGTGCAGTGGGCAAAGTGGGGTTCACGCTGGAAACTGTTGACATGTGACTCCAGGTGCAGGGTATGGGAGGGCGAACATCCTGGAGATTGTGGATGTGTGTAAATAAGCACAGGGCCTGGCAGGGGAGGGTTACCCTGGAATCTCTGGCCAAGTCACCAAAGGTATAGGGCATGAGAGGTCGGGTCACACCGGATACTGAGAACATGTGACCCAAGTTACAGAGACCAGGAAGGGGGTCACCACGGAGCCTGTGAATCTGTTAGTACATGTGCAGAGTCTGGGAAATGACATCACACAAAAGTCTAGGGACATGGGATGCCAGGTGAACGGTCTGGGAGGGAGTCACCCTGGAGTCAGTTGACGTGTGACCCTGGGTACAGGCACTTGTGGGTGGGGAAAGCCTCGAGACTGTGGACATGTGATCCCAGTTACTAGCCCTTGAATGTGGGTAAATCCAGGAGACTCTGGACATGTGACCCCAGGTATAGGGTGGGGAAGTTGGAGTCACCCTGGCGACTGTGCCAATGTAATCACGTGTACAGAGTCTGGGGAGGCGTGTATTCCTGGCCAACATGTACATGTAACCCCAGGTAGAGGGTTAGAGATACGGGGTCACCCTGGAGACTGGGGCAATGTGACCAGAATTACAATATTCTGTGAGGTGTAGTCACCCTGGAGACTGCGGAGGTGTGAGACCTGGTGCATGATCTGGGAGGGGTTGCCACCCAGGAGACCATGGATGTGTGACCCTAGCTAGGTTCACGGGCTTGGAATTGGTGTCACCCTAGAACCAGTGGGTGTTTGAACCGAGTACAATTGTTTGACAGGTGGTGTTACCCTGGGCGCTGCGGACATATGAACCCAGGTGCAAGTTCTGGCAAGTGGGGTCACCCTGAGACTATCTACGTGTGACCCTAGGTACAGGGTTTGGGAGTTGGTGAATGTGCCCATGTGACACCATGTACAGTGTCTAGGAGGGTGTTCACCCTAGAGACTGTGGGTATGTGTCCCAAGGTACAGTGTCTGGAGTGTGAGGCCATGCTAGAATCTGTGGACATGTGACACTGGGTGCTGGGGTCAATAGTCCAGCATCTGGAAGACTGTGGTTATGTGAGCCCTGGTACAGTGATTTGGATGAGTCACCTGTGAGACATCAGAGGTGATATGTGGATATGTGGCTCCAAGTGCAGGGTCTATGAGGGAGTCATCCTGGAACCTCTGTTTGTGTGCCTGCAGGTGAAGGTTCTGGGAAGTGATGACATACAGGAGACTGTGGACATGTAAACCACATTACAGGGTCTTGGAGGGTGTAACCCTGTGGACCAGGGGCATGGAACAGCCTCAATGTCTATGGAAGAGTGACTCCAGGTACCGTTTCAGGGAGTTGGGACCATCCTGAAAACAGTAGACGTTTATCCCCAGGTAAAGTTTCTGGGAGGTGAGATCACACTGGAGACAGGAGTGTGACCCCAGGTATGGGATCTTGAGGGTGGGGCCATCCTGGTGGCTGTGGACTTGTGACACAAGGTACAGGAATGGGATCGGGGTCACCTTGCAGACTGAGCATGTGATCCCAGGTGCATGATATGGGAAGTGGGGTAACCCGGGAAACTGTGGATATATGACACTACGTATAGGGTCTGCGCAGATATATGACACTAGGTACTGGAGTGGGCAACCCACTCCAGTACTCTTGCTTGGAAAATCCCATGGATGGAGGAGCCTGGTAGGCTGCAGTCTATGGGGTCCCTAAGAGTCAGACATGACTGAGTGACTTCATTTTCCCTTTTCACTCTCATGCTTTGGAGAAGGAAATGGCAACCCACTCCAGTGTTCTTGCCTGGAGAATCTCAGGGATGGGGGAGCCTGGTGGGCTGCCATCTATGGGGTCGCAGAGTTGGACACGACTGGCATGACTTAGCAGCAGCAGCAACAGCAGCAGCAGTACAGGGCCTGGGGGATGTCACCATGGAGAGTATGGACATGTGACCCCAGGTGCAGGTTTGGCAGGGATGACCCTGGAGACTGGCTAGGTGAACCAAGGTTTAAGGTACAAAATGGTCTCACCCTGCAGACTGCGGACCCTGACCACAGCTACAGGATCTGGTGGTGGTCACTGTGGAGATGGTGCATGTGTGAAACCTGATAGAAGTTCAAGGAGGGGGTCAATATGGAGAAGGTGGAGGTGTGACCCTCTGTGCAGGGTCTGGAGTGAGGTCATTCTGGAAACTGTGGCTGTGTGACTAAGGTTCAGGGTTAGGGACTGGGGTCACTTTGCAGAATGTGGACATGTGACTCCACATGCACCGTTTGGGTCATCCTGGAAACTGTGGACAAGTCACCAAAGTACAAGGTATGAGAGGTGGTGTCACACTGGAGACTGAGGACATGGGATCCAAATTACAGGGTCTGGGAAGGGGATCACCATGGAGACTGTGGATCTGTGACCACAGGTATAGGGTCTGGGAAGTGATATCACACAGGAGACTGTGGACATAGGATGCCAGGTGAAGGGTCTGGGAGGGAGTCACCCTGGAGTCTGTGGACGTATGACCCCAGGTAAAGGCTCTTGAGGGTGGGGAAAGCCTGGTGACTGCGACCTGTGACCCCAGGTACAGGGTTGGGAATATAGCATCGCCCTGGAGACTGTGCAAATGCGACCCCAGGTACAGGGTCTGGGGAGAGGTGTCATCCTGGACACCGTTGATATGTAACCTCAAGTACAGTGTCTGAGATATAGGGTCACCCTGGAGACTGAGGCCATGTGGCCAGAGGTACAATAGTCAGTGAGGTGGGTTCACCTTGGAGACTGTGGATGTGTAACCCCAGCTGCAGTGTCTGGGAGGGGTGTCAACCTGGAGACTGAGGACATGTGAGACCAGGTGCATGATCTGGGAGGGGTTGCGACCCAGAAGACTATGGATCTGTGTCCCCAATATCAGACTTTGGTGTGGATGTTACCATGGAGACTGTGGATGTTTGACACCAGGTGAAGGGACAGGGAAGGGCATCACCCTCGAGACCCTGGAGGTAGGAGCCCAGGTTCAGAGTCTGGGAAGGGAGTTCTTCAGGAGTCTGTGGAAATGTTATGTCAGAAAAAGGGCCTGCAGTGGTTACCCTGGTGACTATGTACATGTGACACATAATACAAATACTGAGATTGGGGGTCATCCTGCAGACTGGAGAAATGTAAGCACAGGTGCAGATTCTGAGGACGGGGTCACCTTGGAGACTGTTGACATGTGACATCAGGTGCTTCATCTTGGAGGTAGATCATTCTGGAGATTCTGGACATGTGACCCCAGGAACAGGGTCTGAGAGGGGGTCACCCTTGAGATTGTGGGCTTTTGACCCAGGTACAGCATGTTGGAAGGGTGGTAACCCTGGAGAATGTGCACATTTGACACCATGTACAGGCTCTGGGAGGTGAGTTCACCCTGCTGACTATGGCTATGTGACCCAAGGTGTGACTCTGGAGACTGTGGATATGTGATCCAAGGTGTGAGTCTGGAGACTATGGATATTTCTCACCCAAATCAGGTCTGGGGATGGGGATCACACTGGAGGCTGTAGATATGTGACCCCAGGTGCAGGGTCTGCAAGAGGTACACCCTGGAGCCTGTGGATATGTGACCCTGGGTGCAGGATCTGGGTGCTTGGGTCACCCTGGAGACTGTGGTCATGTGAGCCCCAGTGTGGGGTTTTGAATGAGTCACCCTGGAGACTGTGGATAAGTGACTCCAGGTGCAGGGTCTGCAAAGGAGTAACCTGGAAACTGTGATTGTGACTCTAGGTGAAGGGTCTGGGAAGTGACGACACACAGCAGACTGTGGACATGTGATCCCCATTACAGGGTCATGGAGAGGGTAACCTTGGCTAACAGGGACATGGGAAACCAGGTTCAATGTGTGGGAGGTGGGGTAACCCTTAGAATTTGGAAGTGTGACCCCAGCTACAGGTTCTGGGAATTGGGTCCATCCTTAAAACTGTGGATGCTTCACACCAGTAGCTTCGGGGAGGTGGGGTCACCCTGAAGACTCTGGACATGTGACCACAAGTTCAAGTTCTTGGAGGTGGACTCGACATGGAAATAGTGGACTTGTGACCCCAGGTACAGGATCTTGAGGGTAGGGTCATCCTGGAGACTGTGGATTCGTGACACCAGGTATAGATTTTGGAGGGTTCACACTGGAGACTCTGGATGTATGTTTCCTCTGCAGGAGAGCTCCAGTGAACCTAGGTCTGTCTGAAAAATTCTTGGATCATGTGGGGAAACACCCTGTGCGTTAATCTGGACACCCAGGTTCAAATTTGCATATTTTTCTCGGGTGGCCCTAAAGTGGTGTAACCTATCCACATCTTGAAAATCCGTCCAATTGCCATTTTCTTACTTTTGACAGAGCTAACTTTGTTCCACCCCTGGGGTTTCTGAAGCACATGGGCGGCTCGCAACTCCTATCTTTGGGCCTATTTACACTGGAGTGTCACCTTACAGAGGTGACCACAGTAAGGGACCCAGCACTCTGAGACATATTCCCACAGTCTGCTTCCTCAAGGGCAGTACCAGTATCACCTAGATATGTGTTTGAAAGGTGGGAAAATGCACCAAGACACAGGGCACAGGCTCTCGAATTTAGGTCCTCTGAGCAGAACTAGAGGGTTCATGTCTTAGGAGCTAAAGAGTTCCTGCAAGGGACAGGTTTGAAAACACACTCTCTGTGGATGCCTTTCCTTCCTTGAAGAAATATAGGTTTGCCAGTATCCTGCGAACTGAGAGTCACACAGTGCTTGAAAAGTGCTCGCTTAGACATGAGTTTTCAATGGTAATTTCCACTTGGGGCTGTAGTCAAACAGAGGGGTTCCACACTCACTGGGAAAGACAAGGCAATATCTAAATGTCTGTTCCATCCCGTTTTCTCTGTAGGAGAACTCTAGTGAGCGTAAGTCTGTCTGGAAAATTCTTGGATCCTTTGGGGACACACCCTGTTTGTGAACCAGGATACCAGAATGAGGGGGCACAATTTGTGTTTCTCTCTGTGGACCTTAAAGCAATGTAGCCTAGCAACAGCTTGAAAATCCATCCACTTGCTCTTTTCTTGATTCTGAGAGAGCTAGATTTGCTCCTTCCTTTTTGATTTCTGAAGCAAGTGGGTGAATTTCAACTCCCAGCTGTGGGCCTTTTTACAGTGGAATGCCACCTCGCTGAAGTGAGTATAGTGAGGAACCTAGCCCTCTTGGACACACTCTCGCAGACTGCTTCCTCATGTGCAGTACTGGTATAACCTAGGAATGGCTTTGCAAGGCTTGGAAAGTGCAGGGAGAAACATGGCCTTGACTCTGGAATTTAGTTCCTCTGAGCACTACTGGAGGCCTCCCATCTGGGAAGCTAAACAGTTCCTGCAAGATAGAGGGTTGAGAATACACTCTCTTTTGATGCCTTTCTTTCCTTGAGGGAAGATATCTTTCCCTGCATTCTGTGAACTGAGAGTCACACACTGCTTGAAAAGTGCTTGCTTGGAGGTCATCTTTCAGGGGCACTTTCTCCTTGAGTCTGTGACAATAGGGAGGGGCAAACCAACTTCCAATGTCTGTTCCATCCCATTTTCCCAGCAGGAGAGGTCTAGTGAGCCTAGTTCTGTGGAAAATTCTTGGATCCTGCTGGGACACACCCTGTGTTTGAACCTGGATACCTGACCTACAGGGCACAATTCACATTTTTCTCTCAGGGGGCCCTAAAGTGGTTCGGCCTAGCAACAGCTTGAAAATCCGTCCAATTGCTCTTTTCTTACCTCTGACAGAGCTAGCTTTGCTCTACCTTTTGGGGTTTCTGAAGCAAGCGGGTGGCTCACACCTTGGAGCTTTGAGCCTGTCACTGGAATGTCACCTCACACAGCTGACCACAGTAAGGCACTCAGCCCTTTCAGACACACTCCTGCTGCCAGCTTTCTCATGGTCAGTACCGTTATGATCTAGGAATGTGTTTGTCAGACTCGGAAATTACAGGGAGACACACGGCCCTGACTCAGGAATATAGGTCCTCTCAGCAGACCTGCTGGTCTCATGTTTTAGAAGCTCAAAATTTCCTGCAAGATAGAGGTTTGAAAACACACTCTCTGTGGACGTCTTTCCTTCCTCAAAGGAAGATAGCTTTCTTCACATTCTGCGACCTGAGAGTCACACTCTGCTTGAAAAGTGCTTGCTTGCGAGTCTATTTTCAGTGGCAATATCTCCTTGAGGCTGTGACCATAAGTAGCGGCCCCACACTCACAGGGAAAGGCAAAGCAACATCCAAATGGCTGTTCCAACCAGTTTTCTCTGTAGAAGAACTCTGGGGAGCAAAGGTCTGTCTGGAAATTTCTTGAATCACGAGGGAACACATCCCGTGTGTGAACCTGAATAAAGGGCCTAGGGTGCACAATTTGTATTTATCTTTCTGGGGCCATAAAGAGGTGTGGCTAGCAATTGCTTGAAAATCCACCCAATTACTTTTTTCTTACTTCTGACAGTGCAAACTTTAGTCCACCATTCAAGATTGCTGAAGCAAGTTGATGGCTCACAACTCCTGGTCACGTGCCGATTTGCCATGGAAAGTTACCTCATCTAGGTAAGCACAGTATGGTTCTCAGCACCCTCAGACACACACCTAAAGCCTGTTTTCTCATGAGCAGACCTGGCGTTACTCAGAAATGTGTTTACAAAGCTCAGAAAATGCTCAAAAACACACTGCCCTTGCTCTGAAATTTAGGTCCTCTGTACCAACCTAGAGGTCTCATATCTTAGTATCTAGACAGTTCCTCATATAGAGAGCCTGTTTCCTCATGGGCAGTCCTGGTATGACCAAGAAATGTATTTACAAAGCTCAAAAAGTGCAGGAAAACACATTGCCCTGACTTTGGAATTGAGGTCCTCTGGGCAAATATGGAGAATTCACATCTTTGAAGCTAGACAGTTCCTAATAGAGAGATTCTTGAAAACACACTGTCTATAAATACATTTCCTTCCTCAATGGAACGTAGGTTTCCAGTATTCCATGTCCATAGAGTCACATACTGCTTGAAAACACTTGTTGGAAGTCCTTTTTCATTAGCAATTGCTCCTGATAGTGTGACCATAGGGAAGGCCACCAAACTCACAGGAAAAGGAAAAGCAACAACCAAAGGTCAGTTCCATCATGTTTTCTCTGTAGTGGAGATTCAGTGTGCCTAGGTCTGTCTGGGAAATTCTTGGATCCTGAGTGGACACATCCTAGGTGTGAACATGGACAGTGGACCTTGGTGGCAAAATTCACCTTTCTCTCTCAGTTGGCCAAAAACAGTAGAGCATAACAACTACCTGGAAATGCATTTAGCTGCTGGTTTCTTACTTCTGGCAGTGATCACTTGGTACACCCTTTGGGATTTCTGAAGCAAGTAAGCAGCTAGCAACTCGTAGCCGCTCGCCCAATTACAGTGGAATGCTACATCATCTTGGTAAGTGCAGCATGGCACCCAGCAATCTCAGAAATCTTCCTGCAGCCGTTTTTTCTTAAGGGCAATTCTGGTATGACCTAGGAATGTGTTTACAATGCTCAGAAAGAGTTCAGTTCCGTTCAGACGCTCAGCTGTATTCGACTCTTTGGGACCCCATGAATCGAAGCACACCAGGCCTCCCTGTCCATCACCAACTCCCGGAGCTTACACAAACTCATGACCATCGAGTTGGTGATGACATCCAGCCATCTCATCCTCTGTCATCCTCTTCTCCTCCTGCCCCCAAGCCCTCCCAGCATCAGGGTCTTTTCCAATGAGTCAACTCTTCACATCAGGTGGCCAAAGTACTGGAGTTTCAGTTTCAGCATCAGTCTTTCCAATGAACACCAAGGACTGATCTCCTTTAGGATGGACTGGTTGGATGTCCTTGCAGTCCAAGGGACTCTCAAGAGTCTTCTCCAACACCACAGTTCAAAAGCATCAATTCTTCAGTGCTCAGCTTTCTTCACAGTCCAACTCGTACATCCATACATGACCACTGGATAAACCATAGCCTTGACCAGATGGAGCTTTGTTGGCAAAGAAATGTCTCCACTTTTTAATATGCTATCTAGGTTGGTCTTAACCCTTCCAAGAAGTAAGCATCTTCTAATTTCATGGCTGCAATCACCATCTGCAGTGATTTTGGAGCCCCCCAAAATAAAGTATGACACTGTTTCTACTGTTTCCCAATCTCTTTCTCATGAAGTGATGGGACCAGATGCCATGATCTTAGTTTTCTGAATATTGAGCTGTAAGCCAACTTTTTCACTCTCCTCTTTCACTTTCATCAAGAGGTTTTTTAGTTCCTCTTCACTTTCTGCCATAAGGGTGGTATCATATGCATATCTGAGGTTACTGATGTTTTTCCTGGCAGTCTTAATTCCAGCTTGTGCTTCTTCCAACCCAGTGTTTCTCATGATGTACTCGGCATATAAGTTAAATAAGCAGGGAGACAATATACAGCCTTGACATACTCCTTTTCCTATTTGGAACCAATCTGTTGTTCCATGTCCAGTTCTAACTGTTGCTTCCTGACTTGCACATAGGTTTCTCAAGAGACAGGTCAGGTGGTCTGGTAGTCCCATCTCTTTCAGAATTTTCCACAGTTTATTGTGATACACACAATCAAAGGCTTTGGCGTAGTCAATATAGCAGAAATATATGTTTTCTGGGACTCTCTTGCTTTTTCAATGATCCAGCAGATGTTGGCAGTTTGATCTCTGGTTCGTCTGCCTTTTCTAAAACCAGCTTGAACATCTGGAAGTTCACGGCTCATGTATTGCTGAAGCCTGGCTTGGAGAATTTTGAGCATTACTTTACTAGCGTGTGAGATGAGTGCAATTGTGCAGTAGTTTGAGCATTCTTTGTTATTGCCTTTCTTTGGAATTGGAATGAAAACTGATCTTTTCCAGTCATGTGGCCACTGCTGAGTTTTCCAAATTTGCTGACCTATTGAGTACAGCACTTTCACAGCATCATCTTTTAGGATTTGAAATAGCTTAACTGGAATTCCATCACCTCCACTAGTTTTGTTTGTAGTGATGCTTTCTAAGGCCCACTTGACCTCACATTCCAGGATGTCTGGCTCTAGGTGACTGATCACGCCATCATAATTATCTGGGTCATGAAGATCTTTTTTTGTACAGTTGTTCTGTGTATTCTTGCCACCTCTTCTTAACAGCTTCTGCTTCTGTTAGATGCATAGCATTTCTGTCCTTTATTGAACCCAATCTTCCCATGGAATGTTCCTTTGGTATCTCTAATTTTCTTGAAGAGATCTCTAGTCTTTCCCATTCTGTTGTTATTCTCCATTTCTTTGCATTGATCAGAGTAAGGCTTTCTTATCTCTCCTTGCTATTCTTTGGAACTCGGCATTCAAATGGTGCAGGCTGTGACGGACCATGCAGAAGCATGGCCATGAGGAGCTATCTCTCGCCCAAGGTCAGAGGTAGTGGCTGAGGGGAGCCACCCCATGTCCGAGACCAGGGGCAGCGGCCGAGAGGAGCTACCTCATGCCTGAGGTCAGGGGAGGTGGCTGAGATGAGCTACCCCATGCCCAAGGTCAGGGGCTGTGGCCAAGAGAAACAATCCCACGTCCACAGAGCAGCAGCTGCACGGGTGCAGGAGGACCGAGAGGAGCTACTCCACATTCAAGGTCAGGAGGGGCGGCCTGAGGAGATACCCATTGTCCAAGGTAAGGAGGAGTGGCTGTGCTTTGCTGGAGCAGCTGTAAAGAGATACCCCACGTCCAAGGTAAGAGAAACTCAAATAAGATGGTAGGTGTTGTGAGAGGGCATCAAAGGGCAGACACTGAAATCATAATCACAGAAAACTAGCCAATCTGATCACATGGACCATAACCTTGTCTAACTCAATGAAACTAAGCCATGACGTGTGGAGCCACCCAAGACGGACGGGTCATGGTGGACAGGTCTGACAGAATGTAGTCCACTGGAGAAGGGAATGGCAAAGCACTTCAGTATTCTTGCATTGAGGACCCCATGAACAGTATGAAAAGGCAAAATGATAGGATACTGAAAGAGGAACTCCCCAGGTCGGTAGGTGTCCAATATCCTACTGGAGTTCAGTGGAGAAATAACTCCAGAAAGAATGAAGGGATGGAGCCAAAGCAAAAACAATACCCAGTTGTGGATGTGACTGGTGATAGAAGCAAGGTCCAATGCTGTAAAGAGCAATATCGCATAGGAACCTGGAATGTTAGGTCCTTGAATCAAGGCAAATTGGAAGTGGTCAAACAGGATGTGGCAAGAGTGAATGTCGACATTCTAGGAATCAGCAAATTATAATGGACAGGAATGGGTGAATTTAACTCAGATGACCATTATATCTACTACTGTGGGCAGGAACCGCTTAAAAGAAATGGAGTAGCCATCATGGTCAACAATCGAGTCCAAAATATGGTACTTGGATGCAATCTCAGAAAGTGTAGGGAAATACAATGTTCTGACTCTGGAATTTGGGTCCTCAGGGCAAACGTGGAAGTCTCACATCTTTGAGTCTATACAGTTTGTGATACACAGAGGCCCGATAAAACACTCTCTGTTGATGCCTTACCTTCCTGGATGGAACATAATTTTCCCAGCTTTTTGTGTGCTCAGAGTCACAAACTGCTTGAAAAGGCTTGTTAGAAGTAATTTTTCAGTAGCAACTTCCCCTGATGTTGTGACCTTAGGGAAGACCGCCACACCCACAGGAAAAGGCAAAGGATCATCCAGACATCTGCTCAATCACGTTTTCTTGATAGGAGCAATCCATTCAACCTAACTGTCTAGAATGCTCATGGATACTGTTCCTATGTTTGAACCTGGATACTGGACCTTGGCAGCAAAATTTCCATTGTTTTCTCAGTTGGCCCTAAAACGGTTAAACCTAGTTACTGCCTGAAAATGCATCTACTTGCTGTTTTCTTACTTCTGACAGTGATAGTGTTGGTGCACCCTTTGGGATTTATGAATCAAGCAGGAGGCTCTCCACTCCAAGCCACTGGCCCCTTTCCAGGGAGATGTCATCTCATCTAGGTTAGCACAATATGTCACCCAGCACTCTGAGACACACTCTTGCAGCATGAATTTTATGGTCAGATCTGGTTTGACCTAGGAATGTGTTTACAAATCTCAGAAAGTGGTGGGAAACACACTGCCCTGACTCTGGTATTTAGGTCCTCTGGGAAACTTGGAGGACTCACATGTTTGAATCTAGACAGTTCATGACAGGTAGAGGCCTGATAACATATTCTCTCGAGATGCCTTTCCTTCCTCAAAGGAATATAGCTTTCTCAACATTCTGTGTGCTGAGTGTCACACACTCCTTGAAAACGCTTGTTGGAGGTCATTTTTCATTAGCAATTTCCCCTGGAGGTGTGACTGTAGGGAAGGCGCCACACTCACAGATAAGTTCAAAAGCACTTCCAAACATCTGTTCAATCACGTTTTCTTGGTGGGGCCATTCATCAATGTAAGTCTACTTAGAAAATCCGTGGACACTGCGGGGAAACACCTATGTTTGAATCTGGATACCAGACGTTGGTGTTAAAATATGCATTTTTCTCTCACTTGGCCCTAAAAGAGTGCCGCCCAGCAACTGCTTGAAATTCCATCTGAATGTTGTTTTCTTCCTTCTGACAATGCTAGCTTTGGTTCACCCTTTGGGATTTTTGAAGCATGTGAATGACTTGCAACTCCTAGCTGCAGGCCCATTTCCAGTGGAATGACACCTCATCTATGTGACCACAGTATTTCACCCAGCACAGTCTGATACACTCCCTCAGCATCCTTCCTTAGGAGCAGACCTGGTATGCCCTAGGAATGCATTTAGAAGTCTCAGAAAGTGCAGCAAGACACACTGTCCTGACTCTGGAACTTAGGTCCTTTAAGCAGGCCTGAGCTCTCACATCTTAGAAGCTGAACAGTTCCTGCTATAAAAACACACTCTCTGTTGATGCCTTTCCTTCATTGAAGGAACATAACTTTCCCAATGTACTGTGTGCTGAGAATCACACACTGCTTGAAAACATTTGCTTGGAGTTCATTTTTCAGTGGCAATTTCCCCTGAGACTGTGACAGTAGGGAAGCGCCCACAATCACAAGACAAGCAAGCATCCAAATACCTGTTCCATCACGTTTTCTCTGTTAGAGAGGTCCAGTGAACCCAGGTCTATCTGGAAAAGTTTGGATCCTGTGGGGTCACATCCTGAGTGTGAACCTGAATACAGGACAAAATTCACCTTTTTCTCTCAGTTGGCACTAAAATGGTTTGGCATAGCCACTGCTTAAATATCCATCCAGTACTTGTTTTCTTATTTCTGACAGTGACAGATATGGTTCACCCATGTAATTTCTGAAGCAAGCAGTCTGCTTGCCACTTCTATCTGGTGGTCCCTTTCCTGTGAAATGTCACATAATATAGGTAGCACCACATGGCACCCAGCTCTCTCAGACACACTCTGACAGCCTGTTTCCTCCTTGGCAGTCCTGGTATGACCTAGGAATGTATTTACAAGGCTCAGAGATTGTATGGAAACATATCCCCTGACTCGGGATGTTAGGTCATCTGGGCAAGACTGGAGGTCTCACGTCTTACAATCTAGACAGTTCCTAATAGATAGAGGCCTGGAAACACACTCTCTGGTGACGCCTTTCCTTACTCAAAGGGCCATTGCTTTCCCAACATTTTAGGGCCAACCTAGAGGAAAATGCGAAATTTGCCACCAAGGTCCATTACCCAGGTTCACACGCAGGATGTGTCCCCACAGCACTGAAGAATTTTCAAGACAGACCTAGGCTAACCCTAACCCTAACCCTAACCCTAGGATCTCTCCTACAGAGAAACATGATGGAACAGACGTTTGGATGATGTTTTGCCTTTTCCTGTGAGTGTGGTGGACTTCCCTATGGTCAAACCATCAAGGGAAATTGCTACTGAAAAACAACTTCCAGGCAAGCATTTTCAAGCAGTATGTGACTCTCAGCACACAGAATGCTGGGAAAGCTACGTTCATTTGAGGAAGGAAAGGCATCAATAGAGAGTGTGTTTTCAGGCCTCTATCTATCAGGATCTGTCTATATTCTAAGATGTGAGATCTCCAGGCTTGTCCAGAGGACCCATCTTCCAGAGTCTGGGCAGTGTTTCCCTGCAAATTTTGAGCCTTGTAAGCACATTCCAAGATCACTCAGGAATGTCCATGATGAAACAGGCGATGGAAGAGTGTCCGTGTGTGCTGTGTGTCATTCTGCCCTTACCAAATGAACTGACATTCCACTGGAAATGGGCCAGGGACTAGGAGTTATGAACCGCCTGTTGCTTCAGAAATCCAGAAAGCTGGAACAAAGCTATCATTGTCAGAAGTAAGAAAACAGATATTAAATGAACTTTCAAGCAGTTGTTAGGCCACAACGTTTTAAGCCCAATGGAGAGGATAATGCAAATTTTGCCACCAAGATCTGCTATCAAGATTCACATTCATGATGTGTCCCTGCAGTATCCAAGAATTTTCCAGATAGGACTAGGCTCACTATATCTCACCTACAGAGCAAACGTGATGGAACAGACATTTGAATGTGGTTCCCTTTTACTGTGTTTGTGGGGCTTTCCCTCCAGTCACATCTTCAGGGGAAATTCTTAGTGATAAATGACCTCCAAGCAAGTGTGTGACACTCAGGAAGCAGAATGTTGGGAAAACAATGTTCCTTCAAGGAAAGACAGGCATCAGCAGAGAATGAATTTTCAGTCCTTTATCTATCAAGAATTGTCTAGATTTCTAAGATGTGAGACCTCCAGTCTTACCCTGAGGACCTAACTTGCAGAGTCAGGGCAGTGTGTTTCCCTGCACTAACCCAGGCTTTTAACCACCTTCCTACATCATCCCAGAACTGCCCATGAGGAAACAGGCTGCAGGAATGTGTTCAGACTGCAGGGTGCCATGCTGTTGTTACCCAGGTGAGGTGACATTCCATTGCAAATAGGCCATCAGCAGCACTTGCGAGCTGCCTTCTTGCTTCTGAAATCCCAAAGGTGGGTCAAAAGTGACCACTGTTAGAAATTTAAAAAAAAAAAAAAAGCAATTGTATGGATTTTCTAGCAGTTGCAAATTTGACCATCAAGTTCCGGTATCCACTGTCAGACTCAGGAGGTGTCTCTGCTGTATCTACCCATATTTCACAAAGACCTAGGCTCACTGGCTGCTCTGATAGAGAAAATGTGATGGAACAGATGTTTGGATCTTGGATTGCCTTACCCTGTGAGTGTAGAGGACATCCTTACTGTCACAATATCACAAGAAATTGCTACTGAAAAATGACCTGCAAGCAAACGGTTTCAAGCAATGTGTGACTCTCAGTTCACAGAATACTGGGAAAGTACTGTTTCTTCGAGGAAGGAAGGGTATCAACAGAGAGTGTGTTTTCAGGCCTCTATCTATGAAGAACTGTCTTGATTCTAACAAGAGCCCTCCAGCCTTCCCAGAGAACGGAACTTCCAGAGTCAGGGCAGTGTCTTCCTTGCCCTTTTAATGCTTTGTAAACATATTCCTAGGTCACACTGGGACTGTCCATGAGGACACAGACTGTGGGCGTGTGTCTGAGTATACAGAAGGGCCATTATGTGCTTACTTAGATAAAGTGACATTCCACTGGAAATAGGCCCATTACTAGGAGTGGTGATCTCCTTGCTTGCTTCAGAAATCCCAAAGGGTGAACCAAAGTTATTGCTCTTCAAAGTAAGAAAACAGCAATTAGATGGATTTTCAAGCAGGTGCCAGGCCACACAGTTTTAGGACAAACCGAAAGAGAAATGTGAATTGTGCCACCAGTTCCAGTATCCAGGTTCACACTTAGGATGTGGTCCTGCAGTATACACGATTTTCCAGACAGACTTAGGCTCTCTGGATCACTCCTAGAGACAAAATGTGATGCAACAGAAGTTTGGATGTTGGTTTGCCTTTTCCAGTGAGTGTGGGGGCCTTCCCTAAGATTACACTGTCAGAGGAAGTTTCTACTGAAAAATGACCTCCAAAGAGCGTTCTCAAGCAGTGTGTGATCCCCAGCACAGAGAATGCAGGGAAAAGTATGTTTCTTCAAGGAAGAAAAGGCATCAACAGAGAGTGTGTTATTAGGCCTATATCTATTAGTAACTGTCTAGAATCTAACATTGACCTCCAGGCTTGTCCAGGGGACCTAACTACCAGAGTCAAGGCACTATTTTTCCTACACCTTCCAAGCCTCCCAAAGACATCCTAGCTCATATAGGGATGGCCCATGAGGAAACAGACTGTAGGAGAGTGTCTGAGATTGTATGGTACCAATACTGTGCTTACCTAGATGAGATGACATTCCTCTGGGAATGGGCCAGAGGGTAGGAGTGGTGAGTCGCCTGCTTGATTCAGAAATCCCAAAGGATGGACCAAAGCTATCATTGTCAGAAGGAAGAAAACAGCAATTGGATGGATTTCCAAGCAGTTGCAAGGCCGTAGCATTTTCCCAAATCAAGAGAAAAAATATTATTTTTGCCCCAAAAATCCGGTATCCATGTCCAGACTCAGGATGTCTCCATGCAGTATCCACAAAGTTTCCAGACAGAACTAGTCTCAGTGGATCGATCCTACTGAGAAAATGTGATGGAACAGACGTTTGAATGCTAATTTGTCTTTCTCTAAAAATGGAGAGTGCGGCATCCCCATGGTCACACCATCAGGGGAAAGTGCTACTGAAAAATGACCTCCATGCCAGCATATTCAAGCCGTGTGTGTCTCTCTGCACACAAAATGTTTGGAAAGTTATGTTCCTTCAAGAAAAGAAATGCATCAACAGAGAGTGCTTTCAGCCCTCTATCTATCAGGAGCTGTCTACATTCTAAGTCGTGAGACCTTCAGTCTTTCTTAGGGATCCTAACACCCAGAGTCAGGGCAGTGTGTTTCCATGAACTTTTCAAGCCTTGTAAACACTTTCCAAGTATATACTGGGACTGCTCCTGAAGAAACAGGCTGCACGAGTGTATCCGAGTGTGTTGGGCAGCATACTGTGCTTACCTGCATGAGGTGCCAGTACAATGGAAATCAGTTAGTGGCTGGAGTGGTGAGCAACCTGCTTGCTTCAGAAATTCCAAAGGGTGGACAAATCTATCACTGTCAAAAGTAAGAAAACAGCAATTGGATGGATTTTCAAGGATTTGCTACACTGCACCATTTTAGAACCAATGTGGTCCCAAAATGAGTGTGAGAGATGAAAATGAGAATTTTGCCACCAAGTTCATATATACAAGTTCACACTCATGATGTGTCCCCACAATACCCACGAATTCTCCAGACAGACCTAGGCTCACTTGATCGCACCTAAAGACAAAATGTTATGGAGTACACGTTTGGATGTTGGTTTGCCTTTCCCAGTGAGTGTGGGAGCCTTCCCTACCATTGCACCTTCAGGGGAATTTTCTACTGACCAATGGCCTACAAGCAAGTGTTTTCAAGCACCGTGTGACTCTCAGCACACAGAATGTTGGGAAAGCTATGTTTCTTCGAGGACGGAAAGGCATCCATACGGAGTGTATTTTTGGGCCTCTATCTATCAGGAACTGTCTAGAACTCAAGGCATGAGACTTCAAGGCTTTCCCAGGGTCCTAACTTCCAGAGTTAGGGTACTGTGTTTCCCTGCACCTTCCAAGGCTTTAAACACATTCCTTATTCAAACTGGGCCTGCCCATGAGGAAACAGGATGCAGGAGTATGTCTGAGAGGGCTGGGTGCCATACAGTGCTTAACTAGATGAGGTGACATTACACTGGAAATGGGCCAGCAGATAGGAGTAGTGAGCCGCCTGCTTGCTTTAGAAACCTCAAAGGTTTGACCAATGTTATCACTGTCATTATTAGGAAGAGACCAATTGGATGAATCTTCAGGCAGTTGCTAAGGCCGCACTCTTTTAGATCCAACCGACAAAATTTGCTAATTTTGCCAACAGATTCAAGGATGCAGATTCACACTCAGTATGTGTCCCTGTAGTATCCAAGAATTTTCCAGACAGGCAGAGGATCATTGGATCTCTCCTAAAGAGAAAACTTTATAGAATAGACATTTGGTTGGTTGTTTTCTTTTTCCTGTGAGTTTGGGGGTCTTCCCTACAGTAACACAGTCATGGGAAATTGTTACTGAAAAATCACCTTCAAGCAAGGATTTTCAACCAGTGTGTTACTCTCATCACACAGAAATCTGGGATAACTATGTTACTTAAATGCATGAAAGACATAAAAGTGGGTGTTTTTCAGGCATCTATCTGTCAGGAACTATCTAAAGTCTAAGATGTGAGAACTCCAGGTTTGCACACAGGGCCTAATTTCCAAAGTCATAGCCAGTATATTTCATTGCACTTTCAGAGCCTTATGAACACATTCCTGGCTCCTATTGGGTCTGATTCAGAGGAAACTGGCTGTGAAATTATCTAAGATTGCTGAGAGCCATACTGTTGTTACCTAGATTATTTGACATTTTAATGGAAATGATCCAGCTCGATGGGGTTGCAAGCCACCTGCTTGTGTCAGAAACCTGAAAGATTTGACCAAACCTATTGATGTCAGAAGTAGGAAAATATCAATTGGATGGATTTTCAGGCAGCTGCCAGCGCACATCCTGTTAGTGCCAAAAGAGAGACAATGCTAATTTTGCCAAGAAGGTCAAATATTCAGGTTCACAGTCAGTATGTTTCCCTTGCAGTATCCAAGAAATTTCCAGAGAGACCTGGGGCCATTGGATCCTTCTGACAGAGAAAAATTGATGGAAGAGACATTTTGATGTTTGCTTGCTTTTCCCTGTGAGTGTGGGAGCCTTCCCTAGTGTAACACACGTGAGGGGAAATTTTTACTTAAAAATGACTTCCAGGCAAGGGTTTCCACTTAGCGGGTTACTCTCAGCAAACAGAATGCTGGGACACCTGTGTTCACTCGTGGAATGAGCGGCAATGAATAGGGTGCTTTTCAGGCATCTCTCTATCCATGACTGCTGTCTGGATTCTAAGATGTGAGAAGACCACGCTTCCACAGATGCCCTCAATTCCAGAGACACAGCCAGTAAGTTTCCCTGAACTTTCCATGGTTCATGAGCACAGTACTCTATCTTACTGGGACACACCATGAGGAGAGAGTCTGGAGGAGTGTGTCTGACACAGCTGAGTGCCATACTGTTTCTAAGTAGTTTAATTGGCATTCCAATGGAAATGATCTTGCCACAAGGAGTTGCACGCTGCCTGCTTGCTTCAGCAATTCCAGTGTTTTGACCAAAGCTATTGCTGTCGTTAGTGGGAAAAGAGCAAGTGTACTGATTTTCAAGGAGTTGCTAAACCCCAGCCTACTGTGGCCAACACAGAGAAAATTCTAATTTGCCAACAAGGTCCAGAATCCAGGTTCACACTGAGCATGTGTCCAAGCACTATCCAAGAATTTTCCAGACAGACTTAGGATCACTGGATCCCTCCTACAGGGGACTTCATGGAACAGATGTTTTGACATTTGTTTACTTTTCTCTGTCAGTGTGGGGGCATTTCCCATGGTAACACAGGGGAGGGGAAATTGTTACTTCAAAATGACTTCCAGGCAAGAATTTCCAAGCAGTCTGTCACTCTCAGCAAACATAATGCTGTGAAATCTGTGTTTCTTTGAGGAATGAAAGGCAAAAAATAAAAAGGAGTGTATTTCAGACATCTATCAGAAACTGTCTAGATTCTAAAATGTTAAAACTCCAGATTTGCACAGAGCACCTAATTTTCAGAGTCACAGCCAGTATGTTTGCTCACATTTCTGATACTAGCGAACCCATTCCTAGGTCATCCTGGGACTGTCTATGAAGAAACAGGCTGTAGGAGTGTGTCTGAGAGTGCTGAATGCCATCGAGTCTGGTTACCTAATGAGTTTACCTGCCATTGGAAATGATCCAGTGGCAAGGAATTGAAAGTCCCATGTTTGCTGCAGAAATCCAAGAGGTCTGACCAAAGATATTGCTGTCACAAGTAAGAAAACAGCAATTGGATGGATCTTCAGGCAGTTGCTACTCTGCACCATTTTAGGACCACCTGAAAGAAAATGCTGATTTAGCCAACAAGGTCCAGGATCCAGCTTCACACTCAGTATGTGTCCATGCACTACCCAAGCATTTTCCAGACAGACCTAGGATCACTGGATCTCTCCTACAGAGAAAACCTGATGGAACAAACGTTTGGATGCTAGTTTGCTTTTTCCCTGTGAGTGTGGGACCGTCCTGACTGTAACACAGTCAGGGGAAGTTCTTACTGAAAAATGAAGTCCAAGCAAGCATTTTAGAGCAGTGAGTTACTCTCAGCACACAGAATGCTAGGAAATCCATGTTCCTTTGATGAAAGAAAAACATAAAAGTAGAGTGTTTTTCATGCATCTGTCTATCAGGAACTGTCTAGATTGTAAGATGTCAGAACTCCAGGTTTGCACAGAGACCCTAATTTCCAGTCATAGCCAGTGTATTTTCCTGCACTTTCTGAGCCTTTTGAACACATTCCTAGCTCATATTGGGTCTGTCCCTCAAGAAAAAGGCTTAGGAAATTATATCTAAATGTGTTGAGTGTCATAATGTTGTTACCTTGATTAGTTGACAATCTATTGGAAATGATCCTGCCACAAGGTGTTGCAAGCTGCCTGTTTGCATAGAAATAGAAATAATTTGACCAAACTCATTTATGTTGTAAATAGGAAATTGTCAATTGGATGGATTCTCAGGTAGCTGTCAGCCCACACCCTTTTAATGCCAACAGAGAGAAAAGGTGAGTTTTGCCAACAAGGTTCAATATCCAGTTTCACACTCAGTATGTGTCCCTGCAGTGTCCAAGACTTTTCCAAACAGATCTAGGATCACTAGATCTCTCCTGCAGAGAAAACTTGATGGAACTTTTACTCTGAAGCAGGGTCAGTCTTGTTGAGGTGACTCCTTCCCCAAGGCCACAACTGGGAGTCCTCACACCAAGGCCATAGAAGTGGGCCCCAGAACCAAGGTCACCTGTGAATCGGACTGGGCCCCCTTTGCAACTGTTGCCAAAAGCACCTGATCATCGCTAATGAGCTTCCTGACTCCCTACCAGGCAAGGATGCCCACTCCAGTAAACACCCTATGGTACCCCACCCAATCACCTAATATCAACCTTCCAGTAGGAATTTTCTTTGCCTTGAAACTGTAAAAATTGGCTCTTAACCCAGGAAATCAGTCAACTTTCCCTAGTCTGTCAGGTGGTTGGCCCCCTGAGCCCACAGTGCCCACTTTATCTCTGCTCTTTGTTCTTAATACAAACTCACTCCCTTCTGAAATGCTCTATGTCTGAACATTCTTTTCCAACTCGTACTCAGACGGCCTCAACAAGCCTCCCATCACCAGAGCCACTTTCCTAGAGCACACTCACCACTTGCTTGTCCACTCCCAACTCAGAGCAGAAAGGACCCCTCAGCCTGGTCCTTCCCTCTCACTTCCCGTGCCTGGTCACCAGGGGCTCACACCGTCCCTGGGCAGGCTGTCTTCTGTGTCCTGCAGAGGCCTCTGTGGTGTCAGGTGAAGAAACAAGAGACACCCATGAAACCTCCCACCCCAGCACAGCAACCAGTACCCACCTACTGAACTCTTCACTCTGGATGGGCCTGGGGGTGTTTCAGGGAACGTCCCCCAACATGTCCTTGTTCTCATCTAATTCCAGCACTGCCCACGTGAGAGTCACTAAGCTAATCTGTGATAACTGCACAGAGAGAATACTTGTTCACTCGCCCCTCCCAGGATACATGGTTCTTATGGGCAGGTGCCTCCCAGGATATGGGGCTTACCTGGGCAGGTATCCTGCAGGGCTCAGCACCCAGGAGCTGTTCACAGAGCCCTCACTGCAAAGAGCCCCCAGCTCCTCTGTTGGACAGATCTGACCTTGAGACCCTCAGAGGAGGACCTGAGGTAACATACAGCAGCTTCAGGATAGTTTTGTGACCTTGGGCTTCACTGGTTGCAGCCTCCTTCCAGCAGGTTTTCCAGAGGGTCCCATAGCACCTGGGCACTGAGTCTGTCTCCACCCACCACCCATCCTCTCCCTGACCCCTGGGTCCCTCTCATTAGAAGAAGGCCTTCCTGAAATCCTCTCCCACTTATAGGTCAGATAAGAAGACGAGAAAACAAGTCAGAGCAGCAGCCCCATATCCATCCTGACCCAAAGGACCCACACCTGTTCCTGGAACCCTGGCCAGGACAACGAGGCCCATTTTCTGAAACCACAAGCCCAGGTGGGCAGATTGGCTGACCTGACTGGCCTGCCCTTTGGATGTGTGCCTGGGTTGAGGTCTATATAAACCCCCTCAAGTGCCTGCAGCTGTACCTGATGCTGTCTTTCTGCTTAGATCTTGCAGGGTTGGCTTGATAAGAGAGAGTGAGGGCCCATAGTGTTTCGGGGGATTGGGTCTGTGTTGGGCTCTGCTGGACCTTCTGCAGGAGGTGCTAAGCTGTCACTTCCTAAGGATGGGCTGTGTCACCTGTTCCTGCTGTTGGAAATCTTCTCAGGCAGAAATGAGGAAGCAAGAAAACAGGCAATGGGAGCAGCACAGGAGGAGTAACTCAGGTAGGAAAGTGCAAAGCTTCCAGATCACCCAGGCCAGGACCATTCTGCCTGACCTACAGGAGCCACGTCAGTAAGCATGCTGTCGCTGGAGTGGCTCCACTTTTCTCCAGCCTGTGAGGTCTTTGCACATATTCAAGTGTTTTATCTATGAAGGGTGGATGAGGTTCAGGAATGGCTAGCCTGGGGGTCAGCCAGCATTTACTTAGAGATGACTCCGTGTAGTCTCCCAGCTTCCCACTGAGGTCCCTCCTTGGGAGGGGAGGGGGTGGGGTATGTGCAAGGGCTGCTGGCTGGCTACACATGAGTAAGTCCCCATCCCTGACCATCTTCAGAATTGCTCATCCCTGAAGCAAGTGCCCTAATTGGGCTTTCACCTGTGCAACTGGTGGCTTCTTAATTAGCAATGTGGCCATTGATATTAAATGTCCTCCATCAAGACTGAGATGTTACACCACATGTACTGGTGTAAGAACCCGGGGAGGCGTGTGCACCCAGTACCCCTAGGCACAGGCTTCAGACTTGACCCCTCAACATTCTGGAGCCCAGCCACTGCTTTAGCATTTCTGAGGGTACAGAGCTGAATTTAAGGGTTCTGTAATCCACCCTTCATCTGCTTTAATGAGACCCACATTTCTAGGATCTTACAGAGCAGGGTCTGTGTGGCTGCTCTGTGGCTTCTCTAACATGATCACATGCTGGGTGGTTTAAAACAACAGGAGTTCATTCTCTCTCAGTCCTGGAGACCAGACACCGGAAATCAAGGTGGCACAGGGCTGAGGTCCCTCCAGAGGCTCCAGGACAGGATCATTCCTGCCTTTTCCAACTTCAGGGGCTCCAGGGGTCCCTGGGCTTGTGGCCCCCTCCCTCCCATCTCTGCCTCTGCCTTTAAGAGGCTTCCCCTTGGTGTCCTCTTTCGTCTCTTTGAAGGAGTCTGTCAGTTGGATTGAAGGTCACCCTAACCCTAGATGACCTTACCTTGCTATCCTTAACTACATCTACAAAGACTCTTTTCCCAGATACGGCCCTGTTCTGGGGGGACACATCTTTGGTGGCCACCATTTACCCCATTCTCTCTCTGTCAAATAACCCTCATTTTAGGAGATCACCACATGCCCATAAAGACGGGCACAGAGAGCGGCCACACACATGGAGAGAATGAGGCCCTTGGAGTCACCTGGAACGGATGAAGACCTGGCTTCATCAGGTGAGGGGAATCACAGGGAGGAGAGGAGGATGGTCTTGTTTAGGCTTCAAAAAGACCACGTTGGGGTGGGATGTGAGATGCACAATGGGGGCGGGGAGCTTCATCAGGGCCTGAGGGGGAGGTTAGGCTTGGGCCAGGGCCATGGGTATAGAGGGGACTTAGTGTGGGGGTTGGTCATACACCCAGAAGGAAGAGCTCACAGTCACTGGGGCACAAGGACCTGGGAACCTGGGAGGGCTTCATCTTTCTGAACCTGAAGAGGAAACGTTAAAATTTTACATCACCTCCTGCTCCTTCTGCCTCTGTAACTCAGCTTGCTCCTTGTAAAGTCTGGATCATGTAGGTCACGCAATCTCAGAAAGTGGGGACTTAGAATACTTGGAGCTGGAGCTTATCTCCCTTGTCCTTGCCCTGGCCCCTGCAAACCTTCTTGATCATGCCTATTCATGATAATGAAGAGCCCGCCCCCCTGACACTCTCCTCACCCCAGGGGGAACTCCCCACTCTGCTGGAGCACCTGGCTGTTGGTGGCCACTGACAGCACTCTGGTCTCCTCAGGACCCAGCTTCAGGATACTCTGAGGTTCAGGTCAGGCAGATGGAATCTGGTCTTCTCAGAACCCACTGGGGCTTCAGTTTGGGGGCATTGTGGGGTTTAGTTCAGGTTGATGGAATCTGGTCTCCTCAGGACCTGCTGGGTGTTCAGCTTTGGGACATTGTGGGGTTCAGTTCAGGCTGACAGGAGATGGGTCACCACAAGACCCATGTGGTTTCAGCTTTGGGGCATTGTGGGGTTCAATTCAGGCTGATAGAATTTGATCTCCTCAGGACCTTATGGGGGTTCAGCTTTGTGACATTGTGGGGTTCAGTTCAGGCTGACAGGAGATGGGTCACCACAGGATCCATTGTATTTTGGCTTTGGGGCATTATGGGGTTTAGTTTTGGCTGATGGAATCTAGTTTCCTCAGGACCCATGATCTCCTCAGAACCCATTGGTGCTTCAGCTTTGGGACATTGTGGGGTTCAGTTGAGTCTGACGGGATTCTGGTTTCCTCAAGATTCCTGCAACGATGTGCTGCTGAAAGAAAAAGTGAGGAAAATTGGGAAGAAGCTTCTGTGTGTGGCTGTTGCTGAAAGTCTGTCTTAAGAGGACCCAAGACTGTTAGGGCTTGATGTGGAAAGTTGTGGGATTTTAGTCAGTTTTTGTCTGTAGTATAAGATGGTGTCCTATATTGTTCCTTGGTGTGTGGTTTCCATTTTTCCCAGCACGGTTTATTGAGGGGGGTGGGGGGGGACTGTCCTTTCCCGCGTATATATTTTTAGTTCCTTTCTTGTAAATTAATTACCATGCACCTGTAGGTTTACTTCTGAGCTCTCTTGACTATTTCTGTGCCAATTCCACACGTCTTCTGGTGACTTTAGGTACATACTCTAGATTGAAGTCAGGGATAGACATGCCACCAGCCTGTTCTGCTTTCTCAGGATCCCTTTGGCTCTTCTGGTTCCTTT
Organism: Muntiacus reevesi; assembly: GCF_963930625.1. Lineage (NCBI taxonomy): Eukaryota > Metazoa > Chordata > Mammalia > Artiodactyla > Cervidae > Muntiacus > Muntiacus reevesi. The sequence continues at coordinate 79,929 of NW_027077839.1, read as the reverse complement.
GTGGCTCCACACAGATGTAAAGATTGCTTTTGTTTCTGTGAAAAATGTCATTGAAATGTTGGCAGTGATTGCATGAATGTGTACGTTGCTTTGTTTAGAATGGATATTTTAATGGTATTTTCACCCATAAGCATGGGATATCTTTTTACTTGTATCCATTTAGTTTCTTTGATCATTGTCTTGTAGTTTTTAGCTTTCAGGTCTTTCAAGTCCTTGGTTAGATTTCTAGTTATGTGGGGGAGGGGATGCAATTGTAAAAGGAATTATTTTCTTAATTTCTCTTTCTGATAGTTCATTATTAGTGTAGAGAATCACAAATGATCTTGCAGTTCTGCTGACTTTCTTTTTTCTTTTTTTTGGCCCCACAGCTCGACATGTTGGATCTTAGTTCTCTGACCAAGGACCAAACCTGTACCCCCTGCAGTGGAAGTGCAGTCTTAACTACTGGACTGCCAGGCAAGTCTGTGAATTCGCTTTTTAGTTCTGACAGTTGCTTTGGTGTAGTGTTATGTGGAAAACTAGAATTAAGACATCTAATAGTTTCAGTTCCATCTGGTCATCCACAGCACCCAGGGCATGGTGTCTACTAATATACTCTTCCTATGGTGCCTTTTAATACCATGTGGACTAGTACAAGGCAATTAGCATCAAACTACTTTAGCTGAATTTAGTTAGGTTAACTCTTGGCCTCTATTGCAATGTTCGATGTCATCTCTGATTTTCTGGCATGTGACTTACATGGCTGTATTGAAAAGTAACTTACTTTCTAGTAAAATTTCAAACGTGTCTACTTTTAATAGTGGTACAAAGTTTTCTACATTCACACCAAATACCGCAATGTGTTTTACCCAAAACATGGTCACTTTCCCAGGGAACCAGCCCACAACCCCAAAATGGGGGATAATTATGGTTTCCACATTACAATCCTATCCATAGGACCAGTTCAACTTTCATCAGCTGCCCAAGCTTTGTGCAACTGTCTTTCTTCATTCTAATGCAGTTTTCTTTTTCTGGAGCCATCACTGGGGCTTTCCCTCATGTTAAAAACCTTCATGGATTTAAAGTGACAAGATGACTATGATCTGGGTGGCTTTTCAGTGTGGTTTCTTTCACTGAGAATGTTTTTAGTGCTTTTCCATGTTGTGCCATGTGTCATTTTTTTCACTGTGCTTACAAACATATAACAACATTTATTATTTGAGTCATTTTAAGTATGAACTTCTATAGCATTAACTGCACTCTCATTGTAAAAATTTCCCCACCATTCATCTCCAGAATCTTTCCCTTTTCCTGAAGTGACACTGTAACCATTAAATACTCATAACCCCCAATCCCTGGCCATCTTACTCTACTTGGAATTTGTCTTATATGGATATCTCATACTAGTGGAATCATAGAACATTTTTCCTTTTGTGTCAGGCTTGTTTCACTTCACCTAATGACTTGAAGTTTCATCTACATTATAGCATGTATGAGTTATCTTGTTTTTAAAGGTTGAATCAGATCCCACTGTGTATATACTACATCGTGCTTATCCAGTCATCTGTTGAACACTTGTGCTGCTGCCACCTTTTGGTTACTATGAATAATGCTGCTATGAATATGGGGTTTGAATATCTGTTTCAGTATTTGGTTTTAAATATCTTGAGTGTATAACCTGGACCGGAATTGATGGATTCTATGTTAACTCTGTGTTTAAGTTTTTGTAAAGCCCCCTACTATTTTCTGAAGCTGTGGCATTATTTTACTATATTCCTTTATATGGCAGAGTAATGCATCTCATGGATGGAACTGCCCTATTTGCTCTTCCATTCACTTGTTGGTGGACATTTTCATTGTTTTTAACTTGGATTATCAAGAACACTGCTGCTGTAAATATTGGTGTACAAGTATATATGTGAGCACCTCTTTTAAATTCTTTGGATGTATATCTAGGAGTGGAGTTACCAAAACATATGATATTTCAGTTCAGTCACTCACTCATGTCCGACTCTTTGTGACCCCGTGGACTGCAGCACACCAGGCTCCCCTATCCATCACCAACTCCCAGAGCTTGCTCAAACTCATGTCTATCGAGTTGGTGATGCCATCAACCATCTCATCCTCTGTTATCCCCTTCTGCTCCTGCCTTCAATCTTTCCCAGCATCAGGGTCTTTTCCAATGAGTCAGTTCTTCACATTAGGTGGCCAAAGTATTGCAGTTTCAGCTTCAGCATCAGTCCTTCCAATGAATATTCAGGGTTGATTTCCCTTAGGATTGACTTGTTGGATCTCCTTGCAGTCCAAGTGATGCTCAAGAGTCTTCTCCAACACCACAGTTCCAAAGCATCACTTCTTCGGTGCTCAGTTTTCTTTGTAGTCCAGCTGTAACGTCTATACATGACTATTGGAACAACCATAGCTTTGAGTACATGGACCTTTGTTGGTAATGTCTCTGCTTTTTAATATGCTGTCTAGGTTGGTCATAACTTTTATTCCAAGGAGCAGGTGTCTTTTAATTTCATGGCTGCAGTCACCATCTTCAGTGATTTTTGAGCCCCCCCCCCCACAATAAATTCTGTCACCATTTCCATTGTTTTCCTATCTATTTGCCATGAAGTGATGGGGCCAGATGCCATGATCTTAGTTTTCTGAATACTGATTTTTAAGCCAACTTTTTCACTCTCCTCTTTCACTTTCATCAAGAGACTCTTTAGTTCTTCTTTGCTTTCTGCCATAAGAGTGGTGTCCTCTGTGTATCTGAAATTATTGATATTTCTCCTGGCAATTTTGATTCCAGCTTGTGCCTCATCCAGACCCGAGATTTCACATGATATACTCTGCATATAAGTTAAATAAGCAGGGTGCTGTACTCCTTTCCTGATTTGGAACCAGTCCATTGTTCCATGTCTAGTTCTAATTGTTGCTTCTTCACCTGCATACAGATTTCTCAGGAGGCAGGTAAGGCAGTGTGGTATTCCCATACCTTTCAGAATTTTCCACAGTTTGTGGTGATCTGCAGAGTCAAAGGCTTTGGCATTGTTAACAAAGCAGAAGTAAATATTTTTCTGGATGTTTTTCTCTCTTGCTCTTTCAGTGATGCAACGGGTGTTGGCAATTTGATCTCTGGTCCCTCTGTCTTTTCTAAATCCAGCTTGAACATCTAGAAATTCATGGTTCACTTACTGTTGAAGCCTGGCTTGGAGAAATTTGATCATTACTTTGTTAACATGTGAGATGAGTGCAACTGTGTGGCAGTTGGAACATTCTTTGGCTTTGCCTTTCTTTGGGATTGGAATGAAAACTGACCTTTTCCAGTCCTGTGGCCACTACTGAGTGATATAATTACATTTTTATGTTTTCGAGAAAATGCTTGTTTTGGACACATTGATTGCACCATTTTACCTCTCCACAAGTAAAGTTTTGAGTTTCAATTTCGTACATTTTCGCCAACATTTGTTATTTGTCTTTATTGTTGATTTTCCTCACGTCCATCCTGAGTGCCTTATTAAGGAGGAAGTCATAATGCAGGACCCACATTTGAGGAGAGGAGAGTTAGCTTCATATACTTGATGGACAGCTGAGTCTGTATCAATTATTTAGAATCTTTCTGTGTGAGATTTTTATTCAACATTACTCATAAAACCTAATTTTTACTTTTTACCAGTTTGGACACCTGAAAATTATTTTAAACTTTTGGGAGCTTCCCTGGTGGCTCAGCCTGTAAAAGCATATGCTTGCAATGCAGGATACCTGTGTTCAATCCCTGGGTGGGGAAGATCCCCTGGAGAAGGAAATGGCAACCCACTCCAGTACTCTTGCCTGGAAAATTTCATGAATGGAGGCGCCTCATAGCTTACAGTCCATGGGGTTGCAAAGAGTCAGACACGACTGAGCAACTTCACTTTCACTTTCTTTTGGCTATAATCCAGCCAATTAGACTGCTTAGTTCATTCTAGCTTTGGCTATTGAGAGCTTTTTCCATACTCTCCTGCTTTTATTTTACATAATTCAGCTTTTATGGGGCTTTTTGGTCCTTCTTTCTCACATTTTAAGATTATGCTGCTTTACATATTTATTGTCTCAGTCCTAGTATCAGACACATATTTAAAGAGTCCTTGTCCCTTTTTGTTAGAGCATATTAATAAAAACTTGTATGTGGGAACTTAATAATCTCAGCAGACAATGCATGGAAATACACATGCATGTATCCAGACTATGCATACAGACGGTTATGAAGATTTTCACATGGAGTTATATGTTTCTGCATTAGGCTAAAGATAGTTTATAATGATGTCTCCAACCTGATCTCTTATGACACAGGTATTATAACCTTCTCCTTTTGTCTGCCTGTAACTTCCCACTCCAATGGTAAGAAACCTGGCTTCCACTACTCATCACTTATCAAATTCAGGGCTTGCTCTTTCAATAACTGATATGGTAGTTTCAGTCCTGTTAGCTACAAACCCCCGTGGAAAGAACTTACAGAGCCCATTGTTTATGTATGGTACATTTGCCTTTGGCCTGCAGATTCCATTCATTTACACAGTGAACTTAGGTCAGATAATTTTGTCCTAAGAGTGAGAGTGGCCTTTTAAAATTTTTCTTCTTCCTTTTAAATCTTTTGGCTGTGCCGCGTCATGTGGGGTTTTAGGTCCCTGACCAGGAATTGAACCCATATTTCCTGCACTGGCAACGTGGAGTCTTAACCACTGGGCCCCTAGGGAAGTCTGAAGCTTTTCATTTATTTCTCAATCTGTTATATTCTTTGTTAAATTCTGCATTCCAGTCTTTAGCACTCCATACCATAAATAAATAATTGTGAATAGGTAATAAATTACTTGTGTTCTGAAAACAGAAATCTATGTGCTTAGACAAATGCATAGTGGCAGGTATTCCTCACTAAAGTACCATGTGAAATATTTCAACCATATATTCCATAAACTCTTTATCATGTCTGTTTTACCTTTGCTAGAATGTCTTATACGATCATACAGTGTGTAGCACTTGAGGCTGGATTCCCTCACTCAGTAATGTAAGTGTTAGATTCATGCTTTCCTTTATTTTTATTTTAAATTGGTCTGTGGTTCATTCCTCTATATCTCTGAATGCTATTTTATTGCATTAGATGAGAGGAAAGATAATTTTCCCCCTAGCCTCAATGTTCTTCACTGAGATGTTCATAATGAAAGGAAGATGGATTGGAGAAAAACAATCAGAAGTTTAATATATGACATGCATACCTCCTATATAGTTGAAAGATACCTGGGAAAACTGTCACTTTCTGAAATGGTCCAAGACTTTACCTTAAATGCTATCATCAGCTAAGAATGAAAGAAGGAGGTTAAGGAATGGAAGAAGCTATTTAAGGGAGATTATTAGGTGAAGCACAGTAAACAAAGACATGGTGGTATGCAGATTAACTTCCAGGTCCATTCCATAGACCTTCTTGATATTTAGTCAAGTCATTTAGTGATATCAAGTCAGTCTTGATACTTAGTCCATTCTTGATATTTAGCCATCCTCTATTTCCTGGTCCAGACAGGGACACGTCCTTAAAGATGGAGATATCCTTAACAAATGTAAATCTACTTCATAAAATGGAATTTCGACTTGGTTTTCAAAGATCCTCCTGGGGCGGCTGTTTGTTTTTTTCTTTTGTTTTGTTTCGTTTTTTTTTAATTAATCAGTCCAAAATAACCCTTTTGTCAAATGTGCATATTTTGGGTGTGCTTTTTGGGCTCCCCTTGAAATGTGCATTCAGGGGAGGAGTGTCACCCTGGAGACTGTTGATATGTGACCCCATGGACAGGGACTGGGTTGGTCACCCTGAAGAATGTGGATATGTGACCCCAGGGGAATGGTCAGAAGGAATTCACCCTGGAGACTGTGGAATTGTGAGCCCAGTTGCAAGGCTTGGGAAGGGGTCACCGTGGAGACTGTGGATGTGTGACTCCAGATAGAGTGTCTGGGAGGGATCACCCAGGGGACTGTAGATATGTGATCCTAGATATAGGGTTTGGGAGAATGTCACCCTGCAGACTGTGGACATGTGACCCCAGGTGCATGGTCCAGTGTGTTGTGATCACCCTGGAGATTGTGGAAGCGTGACCACAGGTACTGGGTCTGGGAAGTGGCGTCATCCTGGAGATGTGCACATGTGATTACAGACACAGGATATTTCAGGTGGAGTCACCTTGGAAACTGGAGGAGTGACCCCAGGTGCAGGGTCTGGGGTGAGGTTCAGTGACGTCAGGACTCTTGTCTTGTTGGGAGAGACACATCAGGATTCTCCTCGAGATGTTGCAATGCAATACGGACACCTCTCAAGGTGAGGGGGGAGACCAAGTTTGCCTTTGCAGTTGCCAGAGCAATACTGTGACTCCTGTCAGTTTTCAAGAGGAGACAGGTTTCATCTCCTTTTGAAGCATTGAACTCCACGTGCCTCTCGTGTTGTCAAAGGGATGTGAGGCCTCCTGTCAAAATGAGGCGGGGAACTAGGGCATTCTCTAGGGTCTCCACAGGGGATTCAGACGTCCCTTCCTCTTATGAGATGAAAGACGAACCTGCATTCAAGTCACTGCAGGGAAATCCGGCCTTATTTCAAACCAGGGCATCTTGGTGTCCATTCCACGTGAGGCAGCAAACTCAAGGTCCCTCTCACATATCTATAGCTGAGAGAAGCCTCCTCTTTAGGTGTTGTTTAAACCTGGCATTCCTCTTGAGTCAAAGCCAGGAAATCAGGTCTCATCTCGAGATGATTTGAGGTACACGGAGCTGTTTTCTAGTTGCTGTGCTGAACAGGGTGTTCCTCTATACTTAGGACAGTGTTTTCGGGGAATCTCTGGAGTTGCCTAAAGGAAGTCAAGCCACATGTCGTGTTTGATGGGGAACGCCAGATGGCTCTGGAGCCAATGAAGGGGAATCTGGCCTCATCTTGAGTTGATTTGGAGTACACGGAGTGCTTTCATGTTGCTGCGGGGACCTCAGGGTCCCTCTAGACTTGTATCAGTGTTCTTGGGGACTCTCTAGAGTTCCATCAAGGACGTCAAGGCTCCTTTCATGTTTGATGGGGAACACGGACTTGCTCTGCACTCAATGCAGGGGAATCTGATCTCATCTCTCATCGAGTGGGAAGTCTCATGGTTTTTCTCGAGTTGCGGAGGGAACCTGGGGTATATTCTCGAGTGACGACAGGGATGGACTCTTAAAACTCCTGTTTGTTCAATGATGTCAGGACGCCTGTCTAGTTGTGAGGGTCACCTCGGGATTCTCCTCGAAACTTGGTTGGACAATAGGGATGCCTCTCGAGATGAGTAGGGAAACCCACTGTCACTTTCAAGTTGTTACAGGAATACTGGGATTCCTTCAATTTTCAAGAGGAGTCAGTCATCGTCTACTTTTGAAGCATTGAACTCCGTGTTCCTCTCGAGTTGTCAAAGGGATGTGAGACCTCCTGTGGAAATGAGGTGGGGAACTAGGGCTTTCTCTAGGGTCTCCACAGGGGATTCAGACATCCCTTCATCTTTTGAGATGAAAGACAAGCCTGCATTCATGTCACTGCAGGGAAATCCGGCCTTATGTCGAGTCACGGCATCTCGGTGTCCATTCCACTTGAGGCAGCAAACTCAGGGTCCCTCTCACGTACCTATAGCTGAGAGAAGCTTCCCCGTGAGGGGGTTCTGGAAAGTTGGCATTCCTCTTGATTCGAAGCCAGGGAATCAACTCTCATCTCGAGATGATTTGAGGTACACGGAGCTGTTTTCTAATTGCTGTGCTGAACGTGGTGTTCCTCTATACTTAGGACAGTGTTTTCAGGGAATCTCTGGAGTTGCCTAAAGGAAGTCAAGCCACTTGTCGTGTTTGATGGGGAACGCCGGATGGCTCTGGAGCCAATATAGTGTAATCTGGCCTCATCTCACGTTGATTTGCAGTACACTGAGCACTTTCGTGTTGCTGCGGTGACCTCAGGGTCACTCTAGACTTGTATCAGTGTTCTTGGGGACTCTCTGGAGTTCCATCAAGGAAGTCAAGGCTCCTTTCATGTTTGATGGTGCACATGGAATTGCTCTGCACGCAATGCAGGGGAATTTGATCTCATCTCTCTTCGAGTGGAAAGTCTCATGGACTTTCTCGCGTTGCGGAAGGAACCTGGGTTATATTCTCGACTGACGAAGGGGATGGCCCCTCATAACGCATGTTTGTTCAGCGACATCAGGCCTCCAGTCTCGTTGCGAGGGACAACTCGAGATTCACTTCGAGACTTGGCAAGTCAATAAGGAGGACACCTCTCGAGGTGAGGCGGGAGACCCAGTGTCCTTTCAAGTTGCCACAGGGATACTGGGATTCCTGTCAATTTTCAAGAGGACTCAGTCATCGTCTACTTTTGAAGCATTGAATTCCACTTTCCATTCGTGTTGTCAAAGGGATGTGAGGCCACATGTCAAGATGAGGTGGGGAAATAGGGCTTTCTATAGGGTCTTCAAGGGGATTCAGGAATCCCTTCATCTGATGAGATGAAAGATGAGCCTGCACTCAAGTCACTGCAGGGAATTCCGGCCTTATTTCGAGTCAGGGCATCTCGGTGTCCATTACACTTGAGGCAGCAAACTGAGGGTCCCTCTCACATACCTAGAGCTGAGAAAAGCCTCCGCTTGAGCTGCTGTGGAAAGTGGGCATTCCTCTTGATTCGAAGCCAGGAAATCAGCTCTCATCTCGAAATGATTTGGGGTACACGGAGCTTTTCTCGAGTTGCTGTGCTGAACTTGGTGTTCTTCTATACTTGGGACGGTGTTCTCAGGGAATCTCTGGAGTTGCCTAAAAGAAGTCAAGCCACTTGTCCTGCTTGATGAGGAATGCTGGATTGCTCTAGAGCCAATGCAGGGAAATCAGGCCTCACCTCAAGTTGATTTGAGGTAAACGGGGATATTTCGTGTTGCTGCGTTGACCTCAGGGTCCCACTAGACATGTGACAGAGTTATTGGGGACTATGTGGAGTTTCATCTAGGAAGTCAAGGCTCCTTTCGTGTTTGATGGGGAACACCGACTTGCTTTGCATGCAATGCAGGGGAATCAGGCCTCGTCTCACGGCGAGGGGGAATTCTCATGGTTTTCTCGAGTTGTGGCGGGAAACTGGGTTATATTCTCGAGTTACAGCTGGGATGGCCCTTCAAAACTTGTGTTGGTTCAGTGATATCAGGACTCCTGTCTAGTTGTGAGGGACACATCGAGATTCTCCTCGAAGCTTGGCAGGGCAATAGGGACGCCTCTCAATGTGAGAGGGGCAACCCAAGGTCCTTTCCAGTTGCCACAGGAATTTTGGGATTCCTATCAATTTTCAAGAGGAGGGAGCGATACTCCCCTTTTGAAGCATTTAAATCCACGTGCCTCTCGAGTTTCAAAAGGATGTGAGGCCTCCTGTTGAGATGAGCCGGGGAACTAGGGCTGTCTCTAGGGTCTCCACAGGGGATTCAGACATCCCTTCATCTTGTTTGATGAAAGACGAGCCTGCATTCAAGTCACTCCAGGGAATTCCGGCCTTATTATGAGTCAGGGCATCTCGGTGTTCATTCCACTTGAGGCAGCAAACTCAGGGTCCCTCTCACATACATATACCTGACAGAAGCCTCCTCGTCAGGTGCTTGTGTAAAGTTGACATCCCTCTTGAGTCAAAGCCAGGGAATCAGCTCTCATCTCGAGATGATTTGGGGTACACAGAGCTTTTCTCGAGTTTCTGTGCTGAACTTGGTGTTCCTCTAGTCTTGAGATGGTAGTCTCGGGTAATCTCTGGAGTAGCCTAACGGAAATCAAGCCACTTTGTGTGTCTGATGGGGAATGAGTGATGTCTCTGGAGACAATGCAGGGGAATCGGGTCTCATCTCGAGTTGATTTGAAGTACACGGTGCACTTTCATGTTGCTGCAGGGGACCTCAGGGTCTCTCTAGACTTGTGACAGTGTTCCTGGGGACTCTCTGGAGTTCCATCAAGGAAGTCAAGGCTCCTTTCGTGTTTGATGGGGAACACGGACTTGCTCTGAATGCAGTCCAGGGGAATCGGGCCTCATCTTGAGTTGATTTGGAGTACACGGAGCCCTTTCATGTTGCTGCGGGGACCTCAGGGTCCCTGTAGACTTCTGACAGTGTTCTTGGGGTCTCGCTGAAGGTCCTTCAAAGAAGTCAAGTCTCCTTTCCTTTTGATTGGGAACACGGACTTAACCTGCATACATTGCATGGGAACTGGGCCTCATCTCGCGGTGAGGAGAAAGTCTCATTGTTTTTCTGAAGTTGTGGAGGGAACCTGGTTATGTTCTAGAGTTACGGCGGGGATGGCCCTTCAAAACTCATGTTTGTTCAGCGATGTGTGAACTCCTGTCTAGTTGCGAGGGACACCTTGAGATTCTCCTCAAGGCTTGGCAGAACAATAGTGACGCCTCTCGAGGTGACGGCGGAGACCCAGTGTCCTTTCAAGTTGCAACAGACATACTGGGATTCCTGTCAATTTTCAAGAGGACTCAGTCATCGTCTCCTTATGAAGCATTGAATTCCGCATTCGACTCGTGTTGTCAAAGGGATGTAAGGTCACCTGTCGAGATGATGTGGGGAAATAGGGCTTTGTCTAGGGTCTCCACAGGGGATTCAGACATCACTTCATCTTTTGAGATGAAAGACAAGCCTGCATTCAAGTCACTGCAGGGAAATCCAGCCTTATGTCGAGTCAGGGAATCTCGGTGTCCATTCCACTTGTGGCAGCAAATTCAGGGTCCCTCTCACATACCTATAGTTGAGAAAAGCATCCGCTTGAGCTGCTTGTGGAAAGTTGGCATTCCTCTTGAGTCGAAGCCAGGGAATCAGCTCTCATCTCGAAATGTTTTGGGGTACACGGAGCTTTTCTCGAGTTGCTGTGCTGAACTTGGTGTTCCTCTAGACTGGTGGCGGTATTCTCATAGAGTCTCTGGAGTTGCCTAAAAGAAGTCAAGCGACTTGTGCTCTTTGATGAGGAATGCAGGATTGTTCTGGAGCCAATGCAGGGAAATCAGGCTTCATCTCGAGTTGATTTGTGGTACACGGGGCTCTGTCGTGTTGCTGCATTGATCTCAGGGTCCCTCTAGACTTCTGACAGAGTTCTTGGGGACTATGGAGAGTTTCATCTAGGAAGTCAAGGCTCCTTTCGTGTTTGATGGGGAACACGGACTTGCTCTGCATGCAATGCAGGGGAATCGGGCCTCATCTCACGGTGAGGGGAAAGTCTCATTGTTTTTCTGGAGCTGTGGTGTGGAACCTGGGTTATATTCTCGAGTTACGGCAGAGTTGGCCCTTCAAAACTCGTGTTTGTTCAGCGACGTCAGGACTCCTGTCTAGTTCCGAGGGACACCTTAGGATTCTTCTCGAGGCTTGGCAGGACAATTGGGATGCCTCTCGAAGTGAGGCGGGACACCAGGTTTCCCTTTGCAGTTGCCAGAGCCATACTGTGACTCCTGTCAGTTTTCAAGAGGAGTCAGGCTTCGTCTCCTTTTGAAGCATTGAACTCCGCTTGCCTCTCATGTTGTCAAAGGGATGTGAGGCCTCCTGTCGAGATGAGGCTGGGAACTAGCGTATTCTTTAGGGTCTCCACAGGGGATTCAAACATCCCTTCATCTGTGAGATGAAAGACAATCCTGCATTCAAATCACTGCAGGGACATCCGGCCTTATTTCAAGTCAGGGCATCTCGGTGTCCATTCCACTTGAGGCAGCAAACTCAGGGTCCCACTCACGTACCTATAGCTGAGAGAAGCCTCCTCTTTAGGTGTTGTTTAAAGCTGGCATTCCTCTTGAGTCAAAGCCAGGGAATCAAGTCTCATCTCGAGATGATTTGAGGTACACGGAGCTGTTTTCTAGTTGCTGTGCTGAACGTGGTGTTCCTCTATACTCAGGACGTTGTTCTCGGGGAATCTCTGGAGTTGCTTAAAGGAAGTCAAGTCACTTGTCATGTTTGATGGGGAACGCTGGATGGCTCTGGAGCCACTGAAGGGGAATCTGGACTCATCTCGAGTTGATTTGGGGTACACCGAACTATTTCATGTTGCTGCGGTGACCTCAGGGTTCCTCTAGACATTTATCAGTGTTCTTGGGGACTCTCTGGAGTTCCATCAAGGAAGTCAAGGCTCCTTTCATGTTTGATGGGGAACACGGAATTGCTCTTCACTCAGTGCAGGGGAATCTGATCTCATCTCTCATCGAGCGGGAAGTCTCATGGATTTTCTCGAGTTGTGGAGGGAACCTGGGTTATATTCTCAAGTGACGATGGGGATGGCCCGTCAAAACTCGTGTTTTTTCAGCTACGTCAGGACTCCTGTCTAGTTGCGACGGACAACTCGGGATTGTCCTCGAGTCTTGGCAGGGCAATAGGGATGCCTCTCGAGGTGAGGCGGGAGACCCAGTGTCCTTTCAAGTTGCCACACGGATACTGGGACTTCTGTCAATTTTCAAGAGGACTCAATCATTGTCTACTTTTGAAGCACTGAACTCCGTGTTCTACTCGTGTTGTCAAAGGGATGTGAGGCCTCCTGTCGAGATGAGGCGGGGAACTAGGGCTTTCTCTAGGGTCTTCATAGGGGATTCAGATATCCCTTCATCTTTTGAGATGAAGGATGAGCCGGCATTCAAGTCACTGCAGGGAATTCCGGCCTTATTTCGAGTCAGGGCATCTCGGTGTCCATTCCACTTGAAGCAGCAAACTCAGGGTGCCTCTCACATACCAAGAGCTGAGAAAAGCCTCCACTTGAGCTGCTTGTGGAAAGTTGGCATTGCTCTTGTTTCAAAGCCAGGGAATCTGCTCTCATCTCGAAATGATTTGGGCTACACGGAGCTTTTCTCGAGTTGCTGTGCTGAACTTGGTGTTGCTCTAGACTTGGGATGGTGTTCTCGGGGAATCTTGGAGTTGCCCAAAAGAAGTCAAGCCACTTGTGCTCTTTGATGAGGAATGCAGGATTGCTCTGGAGCCAGTGCAGGGGAATCGGGCCTCATCTCGAGTTGATTTGTGATACACGGTGCTCTTTCCTATTGTTGCACTGACCTCAGGGTCCCTCTAGACTTCTGACACAGTTCTTGGGGACTATGTGGAGTTTCATCTAGGAAGTCAAGGCTCCTTTCTTTTTTGATGGGGAACATGGACTTGCTCTGCATGCAATACAGGGGAATCGGGCCTCATCTCATGGCAAGGGGGAATTCTCACGGTTTTCTTGAGCTGTGGCGGGAACCTGAGTTATGTTCTCAAGTTATGGTTGGGATGGCCCTTCAAACTCGTGTTGATTCAGTGACATTAGGACTCCTGTCTAGCTGCAAGGGACAACTCGGGATTCTATTCAAGGCTTGGTAGGGCAATAAGGATGCCTCTCGAGGTGAGGGGGGAGACCCAGGGTCCATTCCAGTTGCCACAGTAATTTGGGGATTCCTATCAATTTTCAAGAGGAGGCAGCCATGGTCTCCTTTTGAAGCATTTAAATCCATGTGCCTCTGGAGGTTTCTAAAGACTGTGAGTCCTCCTGTCGAGATGAGCCGGGGAACTAGGGTTTTCTCTAGGGTCTCCACAGGGGATTCAGACATCACTTCATCATGTGTGATGAAAGACGAGCCTGCATTAAAGTCACTGCAGGGAAATCCAACCTTATTTCGAGTCATGGCATCTGGGTAACCATTCCACTTGATGCAGCAAACTCAGGGTCCCTCTCACATACCTAGAGCTGAAAGAAGCCTCCTCTTGAGGGGCTTGTGGAAAGTTGGCATTCCTCTTGAGTCGAAGCCAGGGAATCAGCTCTCATCTCGAGATGATTTGGGGTACACGGAATTTTCTCGAGTTGCTGTGCTGAACTTGGTATTCCTCTTGTCTTGAGACGGTATTCTCAGGTAATCTCTGGAGTTGCCTAAAGGAAGTCAAGCCACTTGTTGTGTTTGATGGGGAATGAGTGATGGCTCTGGAGCTAATGCAGGGGAATCGGGCCTCATCTCGAGTTGATTTGAAGCACACAGTGCACTTTCATGTTGCTGTGGGGTTCTCAGGGTTCCTCTAGACTTTTCAAAGTGTTCCTGGGGACTCTCTGGATTTCCATCAAGGAAGTCAAGGCTCCTTTCGTGTTTTATGGGGAACACAGACTTGCTTTGCATGCAGTGCATGGGAAGCGGGCCTCATCTCGAGTTGATTTCAAGTACACAGTGCATTTTCATGTTGCTGCGGGGACCTCAGGGACCCTCGAAACTTGTGACAGTGTTCCTGGGGACTCTCTGGATTTCCATCAGGGAAGTCAAAGCTCCTTTCGTGTTTGATGGGGAACACAGACTTGCTCTGAACGCAGTGCAGGGGAATCGGGCCTCATCTCGAGTTGTTTTGGAGTACACAGAGCCTTTACATGTTGCTCTGTGTTCCTCTCGAGTTGTCAAAGGGATGTGAGGCCTCCTTTTAAGACGAGGCTGGGAACTAGGGTATTCTCTAGGGTCTCCACAGGGGATTCAGACATCCCTTCATCTTGTGAGATGAGAGATGAGCCTGCATTCAAGCCACTGCAGGGACACCTGGCCTTATTTTGAGTCAGGGCTTCTCAGTGTCCATGCCACTTGAGGCAGCAAACTCAGGGTCCCTCTCACATACCTATAGCTGAGAGAAGCCTCCTCTTTAGGTGTTGTTTAAAGCTGGCATTCCTCTTGAGTCAAAGCCAGGGAATCAGCGCTCATCTCGAGATGATTTGAGGTACACAGAGATGTTTTCTAGTTGCTGTGCTGAACGTGGTGTTCCTCTATACTTAGGACGGTGTTCTCGGGTAAACTCTGGAGTTGCCTAAAGGAAGACAAGCCACTTGTCGTGTTTGATGGGGAATGCTGGATGGCTCTGGAGACCATGCAGGGGAATCAGGCCTCACCTCGTGTTGATTTGAAGTACACGGAGCGCTTTCGTGTTGCTGTGGGGAGCTCAGTGTCCCTCTATACCAGTGACAGTGTTCCTGGGGACTCTTTGGAGTTCCATCAAGGAAGTCAAGGCTCCTTTCGTGTTCATGGGGAACAGGGAATTGCTCTGCCTGCAGTGCAGGGGATTCAGGCCTCATCTCACGGCCAGGTGAAAGCCTCATGGTTTTTCTCGAGTTGCGGCAAGAACCTGGGTTATGTTTTCTAGTTACGACGAGGATGGACCTTCAAAACTTGTGTTGGATCAGCAACGTCAAGATTCCTCTCTAGGTGCGAGGGACACCTCGGAATTCTCCTCGAGGCTTGCATGGGCAATAGGGATGCCTCTCGAAGTGAGGCGAGAGACCCAGGGTTCCTGTCCAGTTGCCACAGGGATATCGTGATTCCTATCAATTTTGAAAAGGAGTCAGGCTTCGTCTCCTTTTGAAGCATTGAACTTCGAATGCCTCTCGAGTTTTCAAAGGGAAGTCAGGCCTCATGTCGAGATAAGGCAGGGAACTAGTGCTTTCTCTAGGGTCTCCACAAGGGATTCAGACATCCCTTCTTTATGTGAGATGAAAGATGAGCCTGCATTCAAGTCAATGCAGGGAAATCCGGCCTTATTTTGAATCAGGGTATCTCGATGTCCATTCCACTTGAAGCAGCAAAATCAGGTTCCCTTTCACATACATATAGCTGAGAGAAGCCTCCTCTTGAGTTGCTTGTGGAACGTTGGCATTCCTCTTGAGTCCAATCCAGGGAATCAGCTCTCATCTTGAGATGATTTGTGGTACACGGAGCTTTTGTCGAGTTGCTGTGCTGAACTTGGTGTTCCTCTAGATATGGGACGGTGCTCTCGGTTAATCTCTGGGGTTGCTAAAAGAAGTCAAGCTACTTGATCTGTTTGATGGGGAATGCACGATGGCTCTGGAGCCAATGGAGGGGAATCCGGCCTCATGTCAAGTTGATTTGTCGTACACGAAGCTCTTATGTGTTGCTGTGGTGGCCTCAGCACCTCTAGACTTGTGAGGTGCTGAAGTCCCCAGTCTTCTTGGGGACTATGTGGAATTTCATCTAGGAAGTCAAGGCTCCTTTAGTGTTTGATGGGGAACTCAGATGTGGTCTGCATGCAATGCAGGGGAATCACACCTCATCTCGAGTCGATTTGGGGTACACGATGCTCTTTTGTGTTGCTGCGGGGACCTCAGGGTCCCGCTAGACTTGTGATAGTGTTCTTGGGGACTTTCTGGAGGTCCATCAAGGAAGTCAAGGCTCCTTTTGTGTTTAATGAGGAACACAGACTTGCTCTGCACGCAGCATTGCAATCGGGCTTCATCTCGCAGCGATGGGGAAGTCTCATGGTTTTTCTTGAGTTTCAGCGGGAATCTGGGGTATGTTCTCGTATTACGGCGGGGATGGCCTTTCAAAACTCATGTTGGTTCAGCGACTTCAGGACTCATGTCTAATTGCCAGGGATACCTCGGGATTCTCCTTGAGGCTTGGCAGGGCAATAGGGACGCCTCTCGAGGTGAGACAGGAGACCCAGACTTCCTTCGCAGTTGCCAGAGGGATATTGGGATCCCTATCAATTTTCAAGGTGAGTCAGGCGTCGTCTCCTTTTGACGCCTTGAACTCTGCACTCCTCTCGAGTTGTCAAAGGGATGTGTGGCCTCCTGTCGAGATGAGTCGGGGAACAAGGGCTTTCTTTAGGGTCTCCACGGGGGATTCAGATATCCCTTCATCTTGTGAGATGAAAGACGACCCTGCATTCACGTCACTGCAGGGAAATCCGGCCTTTTTTCGAGTCTGGGAATCTCATTGTACATTCCACTTGAGGCAGCAAGCTCAGGGTCCCACTATGATACTTATAGCTGAGAGAAGCCTCCTCTTGAGGTGCTTGTGGAAAGTTGGAATTCCCTTTGAGTCGAGTTCAGCGAATCAGCTCTCATCTTGAGATGATTTGGGGTACATGGAGCTTTTCTCGAGTTGCTCTGCAGAACTTGGTGTTCCTCTGGACTTGGAATGATGTTCTCATGGAATCTCTGGAGTTGCGTAAAGGAGGTCAAGCCACATGTTCTATTTGATGGGGAACGTGTGATGGCTCTGGACCCAATTCAGGTGAATTGGGCCTCATCTCGAGTTGATTTGGGGTACACGAGCTCTTTCATGTTGCTGCGGAGTCCGCAGGGTCCCTCTAGCTTTGTAACAGTGTTCTTGGGGACTCTCTGGAGTTCCATCAAGGAAGTCAAAACTCTTTTCAAGTATGATGGGGAACACACACATGCTCTGCATGCAATGCAGGGGAATCAGACCTCATCTCACGGCGAGGGGGATGTCTCATGGTTTTTCTCGAGTTGCGGTGGGAACCTGGGGTATGTTCTTGAGTTGCGGTGGGGATGGACCTTCAAAACTTGTGTTGGGTCAGCGACGTCAGGACACCTGTCTAGTTGCGAGGGACACCTCGGGATTCTCCTCGGGGCTTGGGAGGGCAATAGGGAAGTCTCTCGAGGTAAAGTGGAGACCCAGGGTCCCTTTCCAGTTGCCACAGAGATATTGAGATTCCTATCAATTTTCAAGAGGAGGCAGGCATCATCTACTTTTGAGGCATTGAACTCCACGTGCCTCTCAAAGTTTCAAAGGGATGTGAGGCCTCCTGTCGAGATGAGGCAGGGAACTTGGGCTTTCTCTAGGGTATCCACAGGGGATTTAGACATCCCTTCTTCTTGTGAGATGATAGACGAGACTGCATTCAAGTCACTGCAGGGAAATCCGGCCTTATTTCGAGTAAGGGCATTTCGGTGTCCATTCCACACGAGGCAGCAAACTCAGGATCCCTCTCACATACCTATAGCTCAGAGTAGCCTCCTCTTGAGGTGCTTGTGGAAAGTTTCCATTCCTCCTGTGTCATAACTCTCATCTCGAAATGTTTTGGGGTACACGGAGCTTTTGTCAAGTTGCTGTGCTGAACTTGGTGTTCCTCTAGATATGGGACGGTGCTCTCGGTGAATCTCTGGGGTTGCCTAAAGGAAGTCAGGCTATTTGCCCTCTTTAATGGGGAATGAGGGATGTCTCTGGAGTCAATGCAGGGGAATTGGGTCTCATCTAGAGTTGATTTGAGTTAAACGAGTTCTTTCGTGCTGCTGCTGTCACTTCAGGGTCCCTGCATAACTGTGACAGTGTTCTTGGGGACTATGTGGAGTTTCATCTAGGAAGTCAAGGCTCTTTTCGTGTTTGATGGGGAACATGGACTTGCTCTGCATGCAGTGCAGGGGAATCAGGCCTCATCTCGAGTTGATTTGGAGTACATGGAGCGCTTTCATGTTGTTTCCGGGACCTCAGGGTCCCTCTAGACTTGTGAAAGTGTTCCTGGGGACCCTCTGGAGTGCCATCAAGGAAGTCAAGGCTCCTTTCCTGTTTGATGGGGAACACGGACTTGCTCTGCATGCAGTGCAGGGGAATCGGGCCTCATCTCGTGGCGAGGGGAAAGTGTCATTGTTTTTCTCGAGTTGCGGTGGGAACCTGGATTATGTTCTCGTGTTATGACGAGGATGGCCCTTCAAAACTCGGGTTGGATCAGTGATGTCAGGACTCCTGTCTAGTTGCGAGGGACACCTCGGGATTCTCCTCGGGGCTTGGGAGGGCAATAGGGACGCCTCTCAAGGTGAGAGGGGAAACCCAGGTTCCATTTGCAGTGGCCACAGGAATTTTGGGATTCCTATCATTTTTCAAGAAGAGTCAGCCATCGTCTCCTTTTGAAGCATTTAACTCCGTGTGCCTCTCGAGTTTTCACAGGGATGTGAGGTCTCATGTTGGGATGAGGCCAGGAACTAGGGCTTTCTCTAGGGTCACCACAGGGGATTCAGACATCCCTTCATCTCGTGAGATGAAAGACGAGCCTGCATTCAAGTCACTGCAGGGAAATCCAGCCTTATTTCGAGTCAGGACATCTCGGTGTCCATTTCACTTGAGGCCACAAACTCAGGGCCCATCTCACATACATATAACTGAGAGAAGCCTCCTCTTGAGGTACTTGTGGACAGTTCGCATTCCTCTTGAGTAGAATCCAGGGAAGCAGCTCTCAACTCGAGATGATTTGGGGGTACAGGGAGCTTTTCTCGAGTTGCAGTGCTGAACTTTGTGTTCCTTTAGATATTGGACGGTACTCTTGGTGAATCTCTGGAGTTGCCTAAAGGAAGTCAAGCCACTTGTCATGTTTGATGGGGAATGCGAGATGGCTCTGGAGCCAATGCAGGGCAATCACGCCTCATCTCGAGTTGATTTCATTTACACGAATTCTTTGTGTTCCTTTAGATATTGGACGGTACTCTTGGTGAATCTCTGGAGTTGCCTAAAGGAAGTCAAGCCACTTGTCATGTTTGATGGGGAATGCGAGATGGCTCTGGAGCCAATGCAGGGCAATCACGCCTCATCTCGAGTTGATTTCATTTACACGAATTCTTTTGTTTTGCTGCGGTGACCTCAGGGTCCCTCTCGACCTCTGGCAGTGTTCTTGGGGACTATGTGGAGTTTCATCTAGGAAGTGAAGCCTCCTTTCATGTTTGATGGGGAACACGGATTTGCTCTGCACTCAGTGCAGGGGAATCGGGCCTCACCTCGCGGCCAGGGGGAAGTCTCATGGTTTATGTTGAGTTGCGGCTGGGACCTAGGGTATGTTCTTGGGTTACGGCGAGGATGGCCCTTCAAAACCCGTGTTGGTTGAGCGGCGACAGGACTCCTGTCTAGTTTTGAAGGACACCTCGGGATTCTCCTCGAGGCTTGGCAGGGCAATAGGGATGCCTCTCGAGGTGAGGTGTTGACCCAGCTTCCCTTTGCAGTTGCCACAGGGATATTGCTATTCCTATCAATTTTCAAGAGGTGTTAGGCATCGTCTCCTTTTGAAGCATTGAACTCCGTGTTCCTCTCGAGTTGTCAAAGGGATGTAAGGCCTCCTGTCGAGATGAGGTGGGGAACTAGGGCTTTCTTTAGGGTCTCCACAGGGGATTCAGACCTCTCTTCATCTTGTGAGATGAAAGACGAGCCTGCATTCAAGTCACTGCAGGGAAATCCAGCCTTATTTCGAGTCAGGGCATCTCGGTGTCCATTCCACTTGAGGCAGCAAACTCAGGGTCCCTCTCACATACCTAGAGCTGAGAAAAGCCTCCGCTTGAGCTGCTTGTGGAAAGTTGGCATTCCTCTTGAGTTGAAGCCAGGGAGTCAGCTCTCATCTCGAATGTTTTGGGGTACACGGAGCTTTTCTCGAGTTGCTGTGCTGAACTTGGTGTTCCTCTAGACTTGGGACGGTGCTCTCGGGGAATCTCTGGAGTTGCCTAAGGGAAGTCAAGCCACTTGTCTAGTTTGATGAGGAAAGCGGGATTGCTCTGGAGCCAGTGCAGGGGAATCGGGTCTCATCTCGAGTTGATCTGGGTACTCGGAGCACTTTCGTGTTGCTGCGGGGACCTCAGTGTCCCTCTACACTTGCGACCGTGTTCTTGGGGACTCTCTGGAGTTCCATCACGGAAGTCAAGGCTCATATCCTGTTTTATGGGGAACACGGAATTGCTTTACATGCGATGCAGTGGAATTGGGCCTCATCTCACGGCGAGGGTGAATTCTCCTGGGTTTTCTTGAGTTGTGGTGGGGACCTGGGGTATTTTCTCGAGTTACGGCGGGAATGACCCTTCAAAACTCATGTTGTTCAGTGACATCAGGACTCCTGCCTAGATGTTAGGGACACCTCGGTATTCTCATCGAGGCTTGATAGGGCAATAGGGACCCCTCTCAAGGTGAGGCGAGAGACCCAGGGTTCCTGTCCAGTTGCCACAGGGATATTGGGATTCCTATCAATTTTCAAGAGGAGTCAGGAATCGTCTCCTTTTGAGGCATTGACCTCCGCGTGACTCTCGAGTTTTGAAAGGAGTGTGAGGCCTCCTGTTGAGATGATACGTGGAACTAGGGCTTTCTCTAGGGTCTCCACAGGGGATTCAGACATCCCTTCATCTCGTGAGATGAAAGACGAGCTTGCATTCAGGTCACTGCAGGGAAATCCGGCCTTATCTCGAGTCACGGCATCTCGGTGTCCATTCCACTTGAGGCAGCAAACTCAGGGTCCCTCTCACATACCTATAGCTGAGAGAACCCTCCTCTTGAGGTGCTTGTGGAAAGTTGGCATTCCTCTTGAGTCAAAGCCAGAGAATCAGCTCTCATCTCGAGATGATTTGCTGTACTCGGAGCTTCTCTCTAGTTGCTGTGCTGAACTCGTGTTCCTCTAGACTTGGGATGGTGTTCTCGCGGAATCTCTGGAGTTGCCTAAAGGAAGGCAAGCCACTTGCTGTGTTTGCAGGGGAACGCCTGCTAGCTCTGGAGCCATTGCAGGGGAATCAGGCCTCATCTCGAGTTGATTTGTGGTACATGGAGCTCTTTTGTGTGATTGTGGTGACCTCAGGTCCCTCTAGACTTGTGACAGTGTTCTTGGGGCCTCTCTGGAGTTCCATCAAGGAAGTCAAGGCTCCTTTCTTGTTTGATGGGGAACACGGAATTGGTCTTCACGCAATGCTGGGGAATTGGGGTTCATCTCGTAGCGAGGGGGAAGCCTCATGGTTTTTCTCGAGTTGCAGCGGGCACCTGAGGTATATTCTCCAGTTGATTTTTGGCTGCACCAGACCACTGAGGAAGTTACCTTTTGACTATCCTTGATGACTGTTGTTAAATCCATCAAATTCTTTACATTTAATAGTGGAAACAAATGTGGTTAATGTAAGTTTGAAGTCAAGAATGCCAAATTAATTTGCCTCTCTATCCCTGTGTTCCCCTTCACAGCTAAAATTTTCACCAGAGCACTGGAGAATTCTTTGCTAAATATATATTCCACAAAATGTTATTCTTATGAAATTTTAAAATCTTTAATCAATAACTTTGGTAAATGGTGGACTAAATTAAAAAAAAATAAAATATTCGCCTATGCAGCATTTCCTATGTTTATTTAATCATGCAAGTCTTCTTTCTCTTCTCTTTCTCTCTCTCTCTTTTTTTTTTTTTTTTGCAGGTCTTCTATCTTCAAATGAGCATCTTGGGGTTTAGTGTTCCCCCAAACACCCTATAAAGAGCTACCCTAAGCCAACTTTTCAAGCACAGTTATAAGGTTCTTTTTGGTAGATTCATGTAGCATTTATTAATTAGAGTGGATGAAGACTAACGATGCCTTCTTAACCTTGCCACCATGTTATAAGGAAAGCAAGTCTGGCACATAACTATGAAACATTTACTAAACAGAAATTCATTATTAATAAAACATGCATGCATGCTAAGTTGCTTCAGTTGTGTCCGACTCTTTGCGACTCTACGGACTGTAGCCCACCAGGTTCATCTGTTTATAGGATTCTCCAGGCAAGAATACTGGAGTGGGTTGCCACACCCTCCTCGATCTTCCTGACCCAGAAATCCAATCAGCACCTCTTACATCACCTGCATTGGCAGGTGGGTTCTTTACCACTAGTGCCACCTGGCAAGCCCACAATAATAAAACATAAGGTAAATCTCAATAAAATTCAGATCTCTGCTCTTTTAAATGCACTGATCACAGCCTGCATGAAAGATTCACTCAAGGCAGAACAATACAGGCAGATTTAGGTTCAACTTTTGGACTCAACATCTTTTAGAGATCAAGCCTCAAGTACCATCCCTAAGGTTACTGGCTACACAGTTTGCTAGATTTTATTTCCTGCTCAAAGAATAGAAGGGGTTGTCTTAAAATATTTCTGCCACATCAAAAGGCTTGAATAACACTTGTTTCACCAATGACAGTAAAATGAATTAGCACAATTTTATGTCACCTTTTCTATACTGAATATTCTTAAAATCATTTCAGACATTGTTATACACACATTGGGACATGTTTTATAACATCAGTTACCCTAATTTGCATCTTAGAGCAATGTGGTTGTGGTGTGAAATTATGAAAGGGGAGAAGGGAAAGAGCTACCTCATCGAACCATGTTGCCAAATGTGTTCTGTGAACCAACTGCATTAGAATCACCTGTAGTTCTTTCAAAATGAAGATTACTCCAAGTAATTACATGCACACCCTATCTGAGAGTCACTGGCACCGAGAATCAGCCTAAATCTTCTGGAAATGGCTTCAAAATTTTGTATCTCCTGTACTTTTGCAGCCATTTTGTGCCAAAACAAAGGGAATATGATGACAGTAAAGATCGATAAAAATTTTAAAGGGTTACCTACTGGTAGCTAAACTTACATGATTCAAGAAGGTCCCACAGTTTTCCTTTTCTGGATGTCACCACCAGGAATAAGAGCCACAAGATTTAATAACTGATGTGGCAATGGGTACCAACCAACCAGAATTGATGCCTTCCAGCCTGCAGGATCAGTGAACTGGCACTTTGTTGTTCCTGTATGTTATCAGCCCACAAATAACCATCGACCTCCCTGGCTGGCATACAGACAACTGCCTATAAGTAGTGGTGGGGTGATTTTTTTCCCTTTTTCTTTATAACTTTTATGTTGTGTTTTCTTTACTGGATTTGCTGTGTACTAACAATCGGTTGGTTGGATAGAGACAGTAGTGTCTTTGAGCCAACTCCTATTGACTTTGTAAAGTCAGTTGTTTGTATCTTTTCCAAACTCTACATTCAGTGATATCACACTGTTGCTTGAACTGGATCACTGTGGGAGTGTTTCTATCAAAGTGAATACTACCAATATGCTTCCCTCTCATAGCTGGTTGTTATACATTTTGCAGCACACCACTGGAGAGAGAGATTATTTTTTTTCACACCACTACTGTAATACATATAAATGTACTAGATATAACATTTATCATTTTAAACATTTTGAGTGTCCAGTTAAGTGGCATTAAGTGTGTTCACACTGTTGTACAACACCATCACCTCCATCTCCAGAATTATTTCATCCTTCCAAACTGAAACCTTGTACCCACTAGACCACAACTCCACAGCCCTGGATAACCACTGCTCTACTTTCTGTCTATGAATTTGTCTATTCCAGGCAGCTCAAAGAAGTGGAATCACACAGTAACTGTCTTCTCATGTCTGACTTCTCTCACGTAGTGTAATGATTTCAAGGAACACCCATGTTCTAGCATGTTTCAGAATTTCATTCCTTTTCAAGGCTGAATAATATTCCACTTTATGTATATACCATATTTTGCATATCTGTTCACATGTTGATAAATATTTAGACTATTTCTATGTAATTTTACTGAGGCGTAATTCACATATAACAAAATTATACATTTTAGGGCACACTGTTTGATGCACTTTGAAAGATGTATATATCCATGCAAACACAACAAAGATACAAAATAGTTCCACCACTCCCACCACGCTAGAAAGCTTCCCCCTCACCTCCTTTTAAAGACTTGGTTATTTGCCTGCACCGGGCCTTAGTCGCATTGTGGGGCTCCTCCTCACCTAGTATCCGCAGCGCGTGGCCTTAGCTGTGCTGCAGCACGCAGAACCTTGGTTCCCGGAACCCGTGTCCCATGCACTGCAAGGATAATTCTTAACCACTGGACACTTGGGAAAATCCTTCATCCTTTACCTCTGTCAACATGCCCCAAACTCCCTGTCTCAGGCAACTGCCATTGTGATTTCTATTAATACAGATTTATTCTGCTCGATGGAGAATTTTCAGTAAATAAAATTAGACAGTATCATACTTGATTCGGGCTCAGCTTTTTCACGCAGCATAATGTTTGCAAGACTCATCTGTACTGCTGTGTGTCTCAGTGATTCTTTCCTTTTTGTTGCTGGGCAGCATTCCACTGGCAAGGACTGTGAAGAATCTGAGATTTTATCCTGTTTGCAAGCTAAAAAGTTAGGCTGCCTCGGATTCATGCTTGTACCAGATCAAATATGATTTTTTTGCATGTAAGTTATGCCTCAATAAACTTATACAGGTAAAAACAACCTAAATGTCCACACATAGTAAATCTTGAGTCATAGCTGAGGAACCCTAAGCTTAGAAAACCTCAATCTTTAATAAGAGACTTCAAGAAAATCTGCCCAACCTTTGTTCCTGGAAGGAGACATTATCTTCATCATACTGGACTCCAAAAAATTTGCCTTCTGCTCCAGATGGAGAAATTATATTTTCCAAGGGTATCTACTGTGCAAGTGTTTTTTTTTTTTTTTTTTAAAAGAAGATTGTCTGGAGCAAAACTGTCAGCACCTCTATTCATAAGACATGTGGAAACACAAGGGACCCATGGGAATCATCTCCTAGTGTCTGGTGTGTGAATGAAGTGAAGTGAAACTTACTCAGTCATATCTGACCCTTTGTCACCTCACGTGTATACAGCCTGTGGAATTCTTCAGGCCAGAATGCTGGAGTGAGTAGCCTTCCCCTTCTCGAGGGAATCTTCCCATCCCAGGGATCAGATGGAACCCAGGTCTCCCACTTTGCAGGTGGATACATTTGTTTGTGAAAATAATGTTTGTCAAATATTTGTGTGAGAATACATTTGTTTATTCACTCTCCTGTTGATAAATATTTGTTTATTCATCTCCTATTGATGAATGTGATTCACTCTCCTATTGATGAACATGGAGATTGTTTGCACTTTGGGCTATTATGAATAAAGTTGATATGAACATTCTTAGACACATGTTTTGGATCTCTATGTTTTAATTTCTCTAGGGTAAATACCTAGGACTGTAATTGCTAGGCCATATGATAAGTCTATGTTTAACATTATTAAAGCATTGCCTGGTTTCAAAAATAGTCATAATTTTTTTACTTCTGCCATTAGTGTATGAGAGTTCCAGGTGCTCCCCCTCTTTGCCAGTAAATATCAACATTTTATCGAGTCTACTTTATTATTATTATTTTCTCTCTGTCTTTCTCTATATATCTCATCCCCACTCTTTCAGAGAAAGTTGCAGATATGACACCACTTTACCCCTAATGTTTTGAAGTGTGTTTCTTAAAAAAACTTTTATATGACCACAGTACTATTATTAAAGTCAGGAAATTAATATTGATACAATACTGTTATCTAACTTAGAGATTTTATTCAGAATTCACCAACTTTGCCCATAAGGGCCTATTTTGCAAAAGAAAATCTGATATTATGTGTCATTTAATTATAATAGCCTTTTGATTCTTAACAGAGTGATTTGTATTAGTTTTTACATTAGAAGCAAATGGCCCTGTGATCTTAATCTCTTTTTAGGCATTATGATCTCCATTTTTATCTTTATTTTTATTTATTTATTTAATCTTTATTTTTAATAAGTTAACTAATTAATTACATAAAGCAATACATTCACATGGCTCAAAATTTTAAAAGCATGAAGTATTCAAAGGGAAAAATCTTTTTTCTACTCTACTCTCAGGTTCCCAATTTGGAGACTCCCCAAATAGAAATTTGTAATCGACCCCTAATTGACTATGTATACTTTTTTTTTTACACAAATCTGCTGACTATTGTTTGCCAAACACTTGAGATGGAGGAATTCATTTTCTTTTAAAGCAATGAGGTAATCTGGCAATGATGAGAAAAAGGATTGCTGTAAAGCTACTTCCTCTTTCAAATTAAATTGATCTTAGTCAGATTAAGAAGCTACTTACTACTACCTGTCTCCTTACTTCTCTATCTCCCCCCGCAGGGGACTGTGTCACCAGGACCTAATGCTGAAGCTTGTCACAGGTGAGGGACTTTGTGCAGAGGAAAGAAATAAAAAACTTGATCCACCCAGATGGCTCAAGAAATCCAGATCATCTCTGCCTTTCTCCTCTTGTTCTTATGTTACTTGGGAGAAAGATTCTAGAGGACAGAACTACACAAGGACCGTGTCTAATTTCTGGAGGAAGACCTTCTTTAAGACTCTGGGCTAGGACCCTCTCGGGTCAGTGACAGTGATTCAGGCAAGATTTGCCTTATATTCTGAGAATGGTAACGTGGAAATGGTAAAATAGTCAAGTGTCACAGGCACTGGCAGTGAAGACCCAGGTGTGCAGATGAGTCTTGTCACTTGCCCCTGGGTATGGCTGTTATATTTTCCAAATACAACATATAACCTGAAAGAAACTTTCCCAAATAAGTGAATTTATTTATATTAAAATTTCCAGTAGGATAACCATAATATATAGCTATTTGCAGGTTGTTAATTCATTATTGGAAATCTTCTTACTCTCTTATGACCTACTTGCATTTAAAAAAAAAATGGCTCTACTAGTTTTTTCTTTTTTTCTTTTTTTAAAGATTATAGTGTAGAAAATTTCACACACAAAAAATAGAACACAAATCTCCATATTCTCTTATCCTCCAGCTCCAAGTTTTCAGCTCAAGGACAAGCTTTTTCTATTTCTGCTCGACCCACCTCACCCCCCAACCCTTCATACAGATGGTTGAAGCAAATCCTAAACCAAAGCAAAGCAAATCATCTTATACCATCATTTCATCCATAAATGTTTCAGCATGTTTTCTTAAAAGGCAGTGAGTCTTTTAAAAAAATAATTTAAATTCCTTTATCATTATCCACGATTCCTTAATATTATCAAAGATCTAGTGTTCATATTTCCTTGATTGCCATAATATATAATTGAGCTTCTTTGTTTAAATCAGGGTTCTTGGCTGATGTATCACTTAAGATTCTCTGATCTTTATCTTCCTACTCAGTCTCTCTTTTGAGGAGGGTATTTATATTGAAATATAGTTGATTTACTCCCCTGGTGGTTCAGCAGTAAAGAATCCGCCTACAATGCAGGAGACACGGGAGGCTTGGGTTCAATCCCTGGGTCGGGAAGATCCCCTGGAGGAGGGCAGGGCAACCCACTCCAGTATTCTTGTCTGGAGAGTCCCATGGAAAGAAGAGCTGGTGTTCTGTAGTCCATAGGGTGGCAAAGAGTCAGACGCGATGGAAGAGACTGAGTATGCATGAGCACATAGCTGATTTATAATATTACATTTGTTTCAGTTATACAATACAGTGAATCAGTATTTTTACAGATTATACTCCATTTTATTATGAAATAATGACTATTTTTTCTGTGCTGTACAATACATCCTTGGGGTTTATTTACTTCATACATAGTAGTTTTTTAATTTCAATTTTTTAAATTCTGAAAGTATGATAACACATTTACAGGAGACTTGGAAAATACACTGTATATTACAATTATTTTTTAAGGAGATAAATTAAGATTTTTAGTTGGAGTTTTAGTATCAAACTCTCAAAAATTAATAGAATGAATATGTAGAGAAATAGAATGATATACTAGACCTGAAAAACACTATGAACCAATTCAATATAATTAAGATTTATACAATTTTTACACAACAGTAGGACACAAATTCTATTCAAGTTCCCATAGACTGTAAATTGGGAGACTCTGGAACTTATCCAAGGACATAAAACAACGTGCAAAAATTTCATGGTCTTAAAGGTATTGAAATCACACAGGGTCTGTTCTCTTATCACAGTGGAATTACGTTAGAAACCAACATAAAAAGATATTTGAAAATAACCCACATCTTTTCAAGTGCAATGTGACATTTACTAAGAGAGTTACTCAGTCTCTCTCTATTTTCTTGATAAAGGATATAAATCGGAAAATATTTCTTAAAGTTAACCTTTACTGTAGGTAAGCTGCAGTTGCAGGTATGGTGCAAATTCAAACTGAAATAGTATTTAAAAGCATCCGTTGGCAGAGTTCTCTAATTTACCACGGCAGATTTGAACTATAATAACTGAATAAGGTAAATCTATTACTTTGCAGACAAAGTATAAATATGTATGTTATACCAGATTACATTAAAATGTCTGTTAGTTTATTTTTCATTACCATTCCTGCTGTCAGTTCCACTTTCTCATTCACCTTAGTTATAGCTTAGTACTTAAAGTATTGAGTGGTCAAAGTTCAAACTTTAGGAGGAATGAAATGGCATTTCTTGGTCTTAAATTCTAATTATGCACCACAGGCTGAATTGTAGCTCTCTTCTCTCAAAATGTGTAGGTTTTCTGTTGATAAATTGGCATCTGTATTAGGGTGCAACCTTAGGGTAACTGACTGCTTACTTTTTAAGTTTTGTTAAACGCATATAGTGTGTTTGTATTTGCTGCATAATTGAGAAGTTTCATTTTTGCCCAAGTATTTTTTATTTTAAAGCTTTTTAGGAATTTGAAATCTTTCATCTTTGGAAAGAAATCTCAAGTTAATATTAAATCTTATTTTCAGTGGTTGAGTACTCAGATCCTGACTGAGGTGGTTTATTTGTAATACACTCTTTGTATCCTTAGGATCCTTAATTTAAAGTATACTGTATTTAATATTTTTAAAACACACAGTGTTTTAAAATACAATGTAATGTTAACTTTTTAATTAACTTCAGTTTTTGGAGTCCTGTATTATTAACTTTAGGTCAGTAGTATAATTTTATACACTATAGAGATTTTGTTGTGTCCTAGCTTTGTATTTTAATGCTTGCTGCGTTCAGTGTAAATGTTTCCTTATTGTTTTGTTTTTACCATGAAGATCAGAATTTGTGAGAAAGAGTTAGATGCAAAGGTTAATTGAGCACCTATAAATTTGGCTGTTTAATTAAAATTCAGTTCCTCAGTAAACAGTAGTCACATTTTAGATGCTTAGTAGCTTCAGGTGGCAGTGGCTACTGTATTGGACAGCACACATACAAGAACAAAATGGCTCTGTCACTGCAGAAAGGTCTTTTGAATAGTGCTGCTTTGCAGTGAGTTAGGTTCTGTCTAGACTCTGGGAATACAGAGATAAACATGACTGACAAGGCAAACACTTAGCTCCTGGTGGGGTTGAGAGATGGCAAACAAATAGCTGATGTCCATCATGTCATCATTAGGAAGAAAGATGAAAGTGGGTAAGAGAGAAGATGTAATGAAACAGTGTGCGGGGAGGTACCTGTTAACTAGGTGGTCAGGAAATGCCTTCTTAATATTTGCATGTCAGTGAATGAAGAGAAGGAGCAAGTCTTGTGAAGATCTGTAGGAAGACCCTTCTAGGCACAGGGAACAGCAAGTGCAAAACCCTGAAGTGAGAACAGATTGGACATACTTGAGGAATGGCAGCAAGGCATGTGCAAGTGAGGTCCTGGGAGAATGGTGGGTGATGAGGGGGGACATGACGGACAGTAGCCACATCATGTGGTACCTTGTGGTCTGTGGTAAAGACTTAGAATTTTAACCTGAGTGTGGTGAAAAGACATTGGAGGGTTTTGAGCAGAGGAGTGGCATGATCTAAATTATGTTTATTTAACTTTAATATGCCAGATTTACAAATAAAACAGTTAAAAACCCCCATGCCCTCATTCTCCAACTCTAGCAAAATGGGCCCAACTGAGATCATTGATCCCATGGATGACCTGTCCTTCCTTTATATATATTATCTCCTTTATCCTTCCCTGTAATATTGTGAAGTAGGATTTGTGTTTTAAAAGATCACCCTGGCTGCCGTGTAGAGAGTTAAGTTTAGGGGGGCAAGAGGAAAAGCATGAGGGCCTTTGGGAGCCTGAGACAGCAGTCTTAAGTGAGAGGTGATGGTGGCTTGGAGTCGAACGGCAGGTGGTGGTTGAAGTGATGAGAAGCAGCCAGATTCTGGTGAAACCAGCAGGAATGCTGGTGTATGTAGTTAAGGAAAGAGGAGCAGGGGTGATGCCTGTACTGTGGTCCAGATGATGATGTGACTGCCCATAGGAGAGTTCAGTTTATTCATGTTAAGTTTAAGATACCTAGTAGAAGTCCAGAGGTTGTCAAGGACACATTTTTAGGTTAAGAAAAAGAGGAAAACCCAGTGAAGGTAACTAAGGAGATATGCTGCAATAGCTAGCTGTTGATTTATGGTCTGAGTTTGGCCTCCAGGTTTGCTAGAGCTGGAGCTAGCTATTGTAGTGTCTCATGTCCCATATCCCAAGCAACCCCTCAGCCACTGGCAGACTGGAATGATTGGTCCTCTGGATAGTAGGGAATCAGTGTTTCAGGTAGGAGAACATGATACATTGAAGAATACTGCTGAAGAATTTAGACAAACACATTGATTTGTGAAGGTATTAAATGCCTTTAATGAGCAATAGAATTTCTAGAGAATATAGTTACTCTTAAATGGAACACTAAGTAGAAGATTTTCTTGTATACTTTATAAATATTGCATTAGTAGTTCAAAATCAGAATTTTATTAAATTTTACTTTCTCCCTTTTTTTCTCATTTTAAGTAGATGAAATGCATGTAAAAATGAAAGCACCAAAAAGAACTGTGGGTGAAAGTTGGATGGCCTAACAGTTTATTCAGATTTTAAGATTTATTTACATATTATATCATTAGCAAAAGGTGTGTTATAAGGGTAAATTTGTAAGTGAATATTGACAAGTTGTTAAGTTTCTGCTTAAAGTCTTATTTGCTATTTTAAGTTATTGTTTCTTACAGATTTTCTAATCTGTGCTTATTTTACTAGGAGTCATGGCTTTGAAAGAATTACCTTACTGATTTCAAACACCATTTTAGGAGTAATTTTCCATATGCCTTAAAAGAAATAACCAAGCAAAAAAAGGAAAGGGACAAATAAAAGATATTGCCATTCTCATCCACTGTTTAACCTGACATTTTCAGAAAACAGTCTCACACTGAACTTTGTACACTGCAAGTAGTTGTTATCTAGACTGTGAAGTAAAGATAAAAGCTGTAGTATCTGATCTTAAACAAGTCACTTTAAGCCCTGGACTTCCAATTTTACTTAGTTTTTATTTTTATTTTTAATCTGTGAAGTGAATGTTTTGTGCTAAATGAGTGTCAGTTATCAAATTGTATAGATAAGAATTTAATAAAAATTTGCTTAGAGTGGATAGTTTGTTTGTGAGAGGCACTGTGTAATTACTGAATCTTTGAGAGCATAACATCACTAGTTTCTGCTCTCATTTATATACACAAGGAAGCGTAATGTAACTGTTATCAGTATCCTGATGGAAGAGGGATAATTGAAGAAAAGCAGTTCTCTTTTTTAAAATAAGTGAAAAGAACAAATTATGGATGAAGTTTCACTGGAAAAGTGTAAGCCTGGAAGTTATTTGAAATGTTTACCTGAAGTAAGAGCAGATAAACGTAAAAACAAATTACCAAATAAAACTTGACAAGCAGATACAGATACTCAAGGTGCAATTCCCCAAATGAGCAAACGCTTGAACAGATTTTAAAGTCTTTGTCAGAAGGTTTTTAAACTTATCAAAAGGAAGAAACTACTTGGAGAATCAGTGAGGCTCTTTGGGCAGAGTTCAGAGGATATGCTCAGAAGTGATAAGTATGTTGTAGGCAGATAAACTTCATTCACTGAAGTTTTTTGGTCTCTCACTGTAAGTAAAGTATTATGACAGATAATTAGATGCCCTAAGGTATATTCTTGGATCTCTTAAGTGATTCATAAATTGCAAAAATCAATACAAAATCTTAAAATTGATAAAAATGTGTGTCAGACTCTAGTCATGAGATGGAAATCATACCAGTGATTTTCACAGAGAATTTAATACAGCCGGTTGTTAACTAGGCATTTCCACTTAATAGTGGAAAGACAAAAGGGAACAGCAAGGTCTTGTCGGAAGCCACCACTGCCTCCTGACCGGAGAGCAAAGAGAAGAGGGCAAGTGGCTGGAAAGAAAGGCTGCAGCCCAAACTCAGGCCTCGAGGAAGGGGTTTGCACTCAGCTGGGACTAATGTCTTTGGGATCAGGAGAGGGGCCCAGTGGGGTAAGGGTACAGGGCTCAGCGAAGAGGGTTCTGCTGGCTGGCGCTGGTGTTCTAGGGGCACGGTGATACTGGTTCTGTGTCAGGAAGATACAGACTGGAACCAACTCTGGCTGCTAGAATGAACTGCTGCTGGCCTGAAGAGTGGTTGGGTTGCACTGGTGGCAAAAGGAAGCAAAAAATAGGACTAGGAAGCAAACAGAAAGTGCCGCATTTTCCTCCTCCAGCTTTCTGGTCTCAAGTACCCCTTGACTTCCAGGTGGCTCAGTGGTGGAGAGCCCTCCTGCCAGTGCAGGGACAGATTTCAATCCCTGGGTTGGCAAGATCTGCTGGAGAAGGAAATGACTACCCATTCCAGTATTCTTGCCTAGAATATCCCATGGAAAGAGGAGCCTGGCAGGCTGTAGTCCACAGGGTTGCTGAAGAGTCTGACACAGCTTAGTGACTAAACAAAAACAAGCACTTTATTGGCAGAGCCTAACAAGAAGCAAACTGTAAAGGAGAAAATGTGACTCACCCCCAGGATCACAAAGTAAGAGCGTGGAAGGGTAGTTTTAAGGCTGAGAAACAAAAGCTCAATAACTTGCAGGAAGAAAAATGAATCTACATCTTTCACAAAAGGCATATTTAAGTGTCATTAGAACTTTATAGTCAAGAAATGCTATAGGAATTAATAGGAGAAGACAGATCCTTGTTAGGATAAACAGACAAGGCAGTGTTGGAGAGTAGTGTTTTAATGTGAATGTGATTTTAGCAGGCAGAAGTGAAGTGAGGGATGATTGCAGTAATGGAAGGAGATATTATAGGGTATGAGAAAGCTATAAAATTGCATAATGGAGGACATGGGACAGACCTGGATCAAATTGGTTTCTACTGATGACTAACTTTAATGCTGAAAGTCATTTTTTGTCTCTGATTCTCATTTCTCTTTCATCCTTGATCCTTTAGGCATTGAAGACTATTATTGGTTGGATCAAAACCATGTTTTAGGACCATTAATTTAGAGTTTCTGGAGTTGGAGGTGACAGAGAATCAAATATGGAGATACTTTCTTGAGCAAGTAAGTTGTTACTTGCTCCAGATACAGTTTTCTTATTAACACAGAAGTTTTTAATCAGGTCCATGGATAAGGTTGAGAATATCCTTCAATGCGTGAATATAATGACATGTGATTTTTATGTTGTCAAGGAAGAGGTTTCAGGTGTAATTTTCATCAAAATGAGATTAAATAAAAGGATGTTTGGAATTTGGTAGACCATTAAATGTAAGTAAACTACTCAAAGCATATGGGTGTACTGTCATTATTCACTTTATTGGGCACTTAATATGTTGAAGGCACTTAGGAAAAAGAATGTAGGGTAATAAAAGTATATCAGTATAGTAGGGAGCTGGTCCTGCTCTTTCATGGGGGGCATAGGTCCTAGGGAGGGCTGCCTGCCTAGGTAGTGATTTGTGCTAAGATATAGAAGGTGAAAAAGGAGTTAACGATGAAGACACTGAGGTGGTGAAATTGTGGCATTTTTAACAAAAGTGGATTGACAGTATTACCATAAATTTCCCTAGTGATTTGTTTTGAGGGTCCGCAGGCTGCTCTTGAACTTCCATAAGGAAGCGTGTTGAATATTTCTCAGATAGCCTTTGGAGGCTATCTATTAAATTCACAGATTCAAGTTAGAGGAGCCAATGTGGCCTAAGCTGGTGGTCTTCAATTTTGACCTGATGTCTAGATTTTTTTTAAATTTGGGTTGAACTGTGGAGTTACAAAAGATATTATTTTCATTGTGGTAAGATGTCCATAGCATAAAAATTAGCATTTTAGCCATTTTTAAAGTGTACTGATTGGTGGCATTAAGTACATTTCACATTTTTCATGTTACCAGTCTGAAACTCGGTACACATTAAATAACAGCTTCCTATGCTCTTCTCCCTCCAGGTACTGGGAACCGCTATTGCATTTTTCCCCTTTATTAATTTGACTGTTCTGGTACCATGTATCAGTAGAAACTGAAAACACTGTTTTATGTCTGGCTTAACTTCACTTAGCATGATATCTTTAAGGTTTCTTCATGTTGTGGCACTACTAGCATTTCATTCCTTTTTTTTTTTTTTTTTTTAAATGGAGTTCATTTTTTAGAGCAATTTTAGATTCGTATTAAAATTGAACAGAAAGTACGGAGTCCTCATACACTACTCCTACCCCCATGGATGCACAGCCTCCCTCACGTCAGCGTCCCACACCAGAGTTGTGTATCTGTTGTAAAATACAAACCTCAGTGATACATCATTTACACTGGAGTCCTTGGTTTATGTGAGGGGTCACTCTTCTTGTTGTACAGTCTGAGTTTTGTGTAAAGACATAGTGTCATACGTGGTATTTTCACTGATCCAGAAGCAAGTTGCCCTCCAAATACACATTCTGCATCTATGGATTCAGAAAGCCACAATCCATACACATGATACACCATCTGCAGTTGGTTGAATATGTGGAGGCAGAACGGTATGGAGGGTTAACAGTATTCTTCACCACTATGCATTGACAGTTTAAAAGAACATGCCAGTTTCACTTAAAATTGTTCTTAATTAAGTAAAAAATTACTAATCTTATTAAGTCACAATCCTTGAAAACACGTAATTTTAATATTCTGTGTGGTGAAATGGAAAGTGTGCCTGAAGTATTTTGGCTGCATGCCAAAGAATGATGGTTGTCTCGAGGAAATGCACTTGTCATTCTGTTTGTATTTTCTGCAATGGACATGATTTTAATTTAAATGACTAACTATGCTTATTCAGACTTGGGTATTTGTAGATATTTTCTCAGAAATGAAAAAAATAAGCCTATCAGTTTCAGGAAAATAGTGTCTGTGCTAGAGATAAAATTTGAACTTTCAAGCAAAAATTAATATTTTTGGAGAACTTGTATCCACCATCTGAGTTTTATCTGTATATTCTATTTTTTTGCTCTTCATTTTTTTCATCTCTCTTCATTAGGCTTATTTAGAAGCTGCTAGAGGATTTACACACACACACACAAATACATATATATATATATATATATATATATATATATATATATATATATAATATAAAATGAAGGAGAATATATGTATTCTCCTTTATTTCCAAGGACTGTTTTAACAGAGCACAGTGCTTGAGCTTGGCAGTTTTCTTGTTTGAGCGTACTGACCGTACTGACTGCAACGCTTCGCTCTGTTGGTTCCCACTGCTGTTAGGAAGTCAGCTATGAGTCTGAACTGTTGCTACTTTATAAAAGTTACTTCCCTCCCCACCCCCCCTACCTCCCCCATAAGACTTTGCTCCTTGTCTTTTATTTTCTGCTGTTTGACAATGATGTATCCAGGTGTGGTTTTCTTTTTTATTGATTTTCCTTGGAATTCAGTGAGCTTCTTAAATCTGAGATCTTGAGTGAAGTGTCTAAACACATCTGAAAAATTCTCATCTTTAAAATATTAATGCCATTTTTCTCCTTCCCTTTAAAGACTAATTGATTGTATATAAGACCCACTTACTGAATTTTTTGTTTCTCTTTGTCTCATTCAAACATACATTTGTTGAATTTGTTTTATTTTTATTTTTCAGTTCTAGAGTTTCTGTCCAGTTATTCCAGCACTGTTTGCAGAAAAAGACTCTTGTTTCTCTTTTGGATTGCTTCGGCTCCTTTGTCTGAAATCATCAGTTGACTGTACTTGTAGGCCTGTCTTGGGGCTCTTCCACTGACCTATGTTTGTCTGTTCGTTCACCAGTTCTGTGCTGTCTTGATTACTGTAGTACAGTAAGCCTTGAAATCGAGTGGTGTGAGTCCTCCAACATTGTTCCGCTTTGGTCTTGTGTTGGGTAGTCTAGTGTTTGCCTTTGTGTGTAAACTTCAGAAATCATTTTGTTGATAACTATAAAGTAACTGGCTGGGGTTTTGATTGGAATTGTGTTGAATCTATAGATCTAGTTGGGAAAAATTGTTGCGTTAACTACTGAGATGATGTATAACTGGGATTGTTTTATGTAAGAGCTCTTTTTACTTCCAGTTCACCGTTACTCTGGCAGGGAGCCCTTACAGGTTCAGCTTGAAGTAGGGATAATATACCAGAGTCCCCATGTTTGTCTGGCTCTGGAGTTTGACTTTTCCCTGTGAGGCCTCTGAAAGGTTAGTTCCGTTTTCCAGCCTTTTCGTTGGAATTGGGTATTTGGTTCCACAGCCCTTGGAACCTGAGTACTGTGATCTTGCTTTATTTTGGGGACCCAACAATTGTTCATCACCTTGTTACCTCTTGAATGCTTTTGAGTTGTTAAAAACTATTTCATCCAGCTTTTAAAGTTATTTTCAGGACGGGAATCAGTTCTAATTTCCTCCTCTATCATTGCTGAAAATGAGTTTCCCCAGTTTCCTGTCTCCCTCATAGAATTGGTGGTCAGTGTATTTAGACTTTAAAATTTTGTGTAAATTCTTGGAGGAGCGGGATGAATTCTCCCAACTTTTGAATGTCTGTTGACACCTTCCAGACAGTAATAGGTAAGTAGATCTTCAAAAGCTCTACCTGTGGTGAATAAATGATGCAGTTGAGTTTTTGTGTGGTCTGGTTAGTATAAAATGTGCCTTGGTTTTGGGCACTGAACAGTTGGGCAAAGAACCTACCAGTAGTTTTGGGTTTGTAGTATAGATTGCTACTCATCTGTCCCAGTTTTCATTCATTCTCTCTCCGTGATAGAATTCCCAGTTTTTTGCTGGGCTGTGCTGTGCTTACTCACTCACTCAGCCAGGTCCCGACTCTCTGCGACACCATGACTGTAGGCCACCAGGCTCCTCTGTCTATGGGGATTCTCCAGGCAAGAATACTGGAGTGAGTTGCCATGCCCTTCTCCAGGGGATCTTCCCAACCCAGGGATGGAACCCAGGGCTCTCACAATGCGGCCATATTCTTTACCAACTGAGGCACCAGGGAAACCCAAGAATACTGAAGTGGGTGGCCTACCCCTTCTCCAGAGGATCTTACCAACCCAGGAATCGAACTGGGGTCTCCAGCATTGCAGGCGGATTCTTTACCAGCTCAGCTAAAAGCTCACATACATGTATGCATTTAAGCAGACTTCAAATCCAGCTAATTTTTATTCTTGCTATACATCCCCCTTTCTCCTAGTCTGTACCAGCATTGTTTCTTGAGCTTGTCACGTCTTGCCTGTATTGCTCAAGTAGACATACAACTACTTCTTTGTTTAGAGTCTTGTAACTGATATTTTCTTTTTCTTCAGCAGAAATGAAAGAACTTTTCAACTATGTTACTCCTGTGCTTGCAGAATTGATTTTAGTGTCCTTAGTTTTCAACTCTTTGTGATCTGGTCCCATTTGTCATTCCTAACCCTACATTTGATACCCTAATAACACCAAATATTAAAAATTTCCCTCCCCTTGTATTTGTGGTTCCTTACGACTGTGTCCTTTCTCATGCCTAATCCAGGGTTAACTTTCTTTTAAAATAAATGAGTTTCAGGTATTTTTTTAGTTTAATCAACTTTACATGTTTCTGAACATGAGAATAAATAGGCTCTGCTGTTGAATGCAGTGTAGCCTGAAATCTACACTGTGTTTATATAGTGTTTATATATCTAGTGGTTTTTATCCTAAGTTGCAAATTTTGTTTTTCTTAAGATAATCTGTTAGAAAAAGTGATTGTAATATGTGAGTCATAAAATTAAATTGTTTCAGAATTGGGCTTATCTAGACCAGTCTCCTGTTTCACATATAAGGAAACTGTGGCCAGGAGAAATTAGTGATTCTGTCAAGTCAAAATTAGTTAGAAGCAGAATCAAGGTCTGTCGTGAGTTTCATCCTAATATAAATATCTGCTTAACGAAAATCTTCAAGTGTGTTGAAGTTTTCAAGTGTTCTTATCCCTGTAGTACATCTAGGATTACCACACCATGTTTCAAGGGCCTGTAGTTCTTGTGTGAATAGCAACTTGGGTAATGAACTGAGCAGTATGCATTCTTAATTTATGCCTTAACAACTCTGATTCTGTAATGAATGGTTTGCTTACAGTCGCTTTAATATACTTACCTTCTTGACAGTTCATTCTGGGAGGAATAGTTAAGTGTTTAAGTGAAACAGGCATGGTAGATACAACACTTAACAGTTATGTGTGTCTTTGTTTTTAGCATCAAGCATTGCACGATTCTCTCGAATAATGTAGATCACCTTTTACTGAATTTAACACTGTCTGATATCATGGTCTCCCTGGCAAATGCCTCAACTTTGCAGAAGGATTCCAGTTGGATAGAAAGGATAAGGAAATTTGTAACAGAAACCCTTGAAGATGGGTCTAGGCTAAACAGTAAGCAGCTGAACAGATTGCTTGGTGTCTCCTGGAGGTTAATGCAGATGCAGTCAGACAGAGGTGGGTGTCAATGCTCTGTCCTTACTTAAGAGAGGGGCTCTTACGCATACTGTTAATGTTGAGCATCTAATTTTGAGTTCATACCTGTCAAACATTTCATAGTCATTTACGTTCGAGCCATAAAAGGTAGCCAGCATAATCATGAAGGAATGTCTGCTTGAACCCTGATGGCTGAGAACACCCCCTTTTCGGTGGGTAGGTCCACTCTGAAGCTGATGGGTAGGTTTTCTACTAGATTACATAGTTGGAGTGAAAGAAGGTAAGTTTTATTAATAGGAAATGACATTGAGCCTAAGGATAAAGAAATACTTTTCTGATCTAGTTTGACTAGAAATTGGTGGATCCTTATCTCTTTACCTTTCTTGTAACTTGAAGTTATGTTGCATTAAGTCAGTTTTTAGTGTGACTTACTAATTCTTTTCATTCAAGCAGAACTTTGCTGTTTGGTTCCTGGCTTATCCACCTTTCTAGTATTGTGGTATTTGTTGTCCTTTCCTAGGTTTGTTGTCTCTTAGGAAAATTTGTACTGTAATCTCCGATTGGTTTGACTTTTTTATTAGGCCATTGATGTAGGATTTTAATGGTAGTCATCAGTTTGTGGCTAAAATCTGCTTCCTCATAGGAACAAGGTGCTTCTGTGCTTTTTAGAAGAATTATGGTGCTGGTGAAGAAACATTTTGACTCACATGCAGCTGTTTTCTCTTGTTTCTTAGAGGCTACAGAGTCTCTCATAAAGGCAGTTTATACATTGTATCAGCAGAGAGGCCTTCTCCTTCCAGTTCCGACTTTGTTACTGAAGTTTTTCAGTAAAAGCTATCAAAAGGAAGAACTGAGATCTTACAGAATCCAGTACAGTTCCTTTGTTATTTTGCTTTTCTTTTTCTTACCAGGTTACTTTGTAACCTGTATGAATAAGATGATAGGGTGATTAAATCTTTGGAGAAAATCTTCTTTTTATCCTTTTTGGTTTTATTATTATTATTTTTTTTAAATAAAAAGGCATACATAATAGTTTCAGTAACCTTTATACACATAACTGAGAAGGTAAAAGTCTCTTTGAGCATATATTTCCACTTGTCTGCTTAACAGCTAAAGGACAATTATTGGAACCACCTGTAGCAGCCTCAGAATTTTGTTTTGCTTCCCATAAAAATTATGGAGGTTTAACCTCCGGCCCTTAGTGACATATTGGGACACATGGTATAAGAATGAGGGCAGTAGAAGAGGAGAGGTGTACAATAGGTGAAAGAGATTAAAAGGTGCAAACTGAGTTATAAAGTAAATAAGTCATGGGGATATAATATACAGCATAAAGAATATGACCAGTAACTTTTATTAGGACAGGTGGTTACTAGACGTATGGTGACCATTTGCAATGTGTACAGATGTCAGACTATTATGTGATACATACCTGAAACTAACATAATACTGGGTGTCAAAAATGTTTCAATAAATTTTTAAATGGCGGTATCTTAAAGAGCAAAAGTGTCCAGCTTGGTTTGGTGCTGTCTGGTGATGCAGACAACACGAAGAGTAGAACTCAGGAATCAGTCTTAGATGTGGTGAGTTTGAGGTTTACTTGGGATAGTCTGGAAGAGATGTTTGGGTGAAAGATAACGGGATTTGTGGTACCTCAGCATACATAGGTAGTTGTTAGAACATATTCAAGTCTTTACTGTGAGTCAGGTGCTTTTCTTAATTTTTCAGTAATTCTCATACTTTTATGTAGGTACTGTTGGTTTCTGCCTTATAGAAGGAAGCTTAGGTTAAATAAGTTGGTGAGTGTCATGCTGTTAAAGGGCAGCCAGACTGAGACTTAAGTTCAAATCTGGTAGACTCCAAAGGTTGTGTGTAAATCACTGAACTCTTGGGGGACAGCAAAAGTGATTGCCGTGTCCAAGATGAGACATTAGAGAGTGAGCAAGTATGTGCAAGAATGGAAATAACCCAAGTTTGAAGCCACTTAATGTGGGGGCACCCTATACTGAATGCATAAATGACTTAATATAGTAAAACGGTCATTACAAATTAGTGTAAATAGTTCACAAGCTAAGTAGAGCCTGTGTCCTTTAAGATAAAATTACAATGTACATAGTGCCCCAAACTACATAAACTTTTAAAATACAGTGGGTAAAACCTTAGAGAATACTATAGATGAATATAGTATGCCAGTCATCTTATAGGCTCTCAAATGTTTAAATAAATGTGGTGTATTTCCCTTTTCTTTGATGGCCTTAGATACCGTAGTAAAGTGTTATCACGTTGGTTGGCTGGTTTACCACTGCAGCTTGCACATCTCGGCTCCCGAAATCCTGAGCTTTCAACACAGTTTGTTGACATTATCCATACTGCTGCAGCCCGAGCAAATAAAGAGCTACTCAAAAGTTTACAAGTTACTGCTCTCCGAATCTATGGTAAGAGTGTTGTTTACCTGTGTATGTAATAATCGGTCTACCCCGACTTAAGAACAATGTTTCAAAGGGGAGATCTTTAGGTTTTACTTTTCCTTCAAATTATACATTAATTGTACCATGGTAAAATGAATAAAATATCAAACAGTAAATTCATTTTCAATAGTATTACTTAATACAATAGTTTAAGAAAACTAAAGGTTGTAGATGTTTCTTCAGATCTTAAATTATTTTTAAGCCACGAAATTCACAAATTCAAAACTGATCAGGTATTTTTATAGAATTCTTTTGAAACTTTGATGGCAAATTTTACTTATTTAATCGTTATTGAGATCTTGTACGGCTTTCATATATTAACGTTTCACTCACCCCTGAAACCTTTTCATTCTTTTAGCAAAAATATCAATAAAAATATACATATATGCATATGTATAATTAGTATTTATTATTAGGACACAGTTTATATACCATAAAATTGGCCATTTTACACTGTGCAATTCATTAATTTTTATCATATTCCCAAGATTGTGCCATAGTCACTATTATCTTATTCCAGAATATTTTTATCACCTCAAAAAGAAACTCTACCATTAGTAGTCCATCCCTATTTCCTCATTTCTTCCTACCTCAGCTCCTGACAACCACTGCTCACCATTTCTGTCTCTCTGTATTTGCCTGTTTTGATCATTTCTCACAGATGACATTGTGTGATGTGGATCTTCTCAGTATGGCTTCCGTCACTTGGCATACTGTTCTTAGGATTTACGAGCATATACAAGTACTGTATTTCTTTTTAATGCTGAGTAACATTCCACTGTTGAATATACACCACTTTATATTTACCCATTTATTAAATGACAAACGTTGGTTTGTGTCTACCTTTTGTGTGTGGTATTTAAAAATCTGTATTTTTCAGTATTGCTTATATATAGGAGTGTGTGTGTATACTCAGATAAGTCTTTGGTTTTAAATTCAGTTCAGTTTAGTTGCTCAGTCGTGTCCAACTCTTTGCAACCACATGAACTGCAGCATGCCAGACCTCCCTGTCCATCACCAACTCCTGGAGACCAACTAAACCCATGTCCATGAAGTCGGTGATGCCATCCAAGCATCTCATCCTCTGTTGTCCCCTTCTGCTCCTGCCTTCAATCTTTCCCAGCATCGGGATCTTTTCCAACGAGTCAACTCTTTGCATCAGGTGGCCAAAGTATTGGAGTTTCAGCTTCAGCATCAGTCCTTCCAATGAACACCCAGGACTGATCTCCTTTAGGGTGGACAGGTTGGATCTCCTTGCAGTCCAAGGGACTCTTAAGAGTCTTCTCCAACACCACAGTTCAAAAGCATCAATTGTTCTGCGTTCAGCTTTCTTCACAGTCTAACTCTCACATCCATACATGACCACTGGAAAAACCATAGCCTTGACTAGACAGACCTTTGTTGACAAAGTAATGTCTCTGCTTTTTAATATGCTATCTGAGTTGGTCCTAACTTTCCTTCCAAGGAGTAAGCATCTTTTAATTTCATGGCTGCAGTCACCATCTGCAGTGACTTTGGAGCCCAGAAAAATAAAGTCAGCCACTGTTTCCACTGTTTCCCCATCTATTAGCCATGAAGTGATGGGGCCGGATTAGGTTGATATTATAATTGTCCCTGTTTGGCAAAAGTGCTTGTGTTTTTTTTTTTTTTTTTTTTTTTTTTTTACTGTTTTGCTTTGTTTCTAATACCTTTAACTCCATCAGTTATTATTTCAAATAACACATTTGAATATTATGAAATCGAG
Organism: Muntiacus reevesi; assembly: GCF_963930625.1. Classification (NCBI taxonomy): domain Eukaryota; kingdom Metazoa; phylum Chordata; class Mammalia; order Artiodactyla; family Cervidae; genus Muntiacus; species Muntiacus reevesi. Next base: position 36,706 of record NW_027077839.1, on the reverse strand, counting down.
TGTTAAATGTTATCTTTAAATAATGATTGTATTTAGTCTTACTCTAGGCAGTACCTTAAGCCATACATATATATATTTTTTTCATGTAGTTGATATGTTAGAATTCAACATAGCACAGTGAAAATGGTCAGTCTGCTTTATTAATTCTTGTTTGTATATCTTTTAAAATTTAACTTGTCTTCCTGCCTCACTAGATCCACAAGAAGGCACAGTGGTGGTTCTGTCAGCAGAGTCTCAGCAGCTTTTGGTCCAGCTTGTGAATTTTCTACCCAGTCTGCCTGCTGACTTGCTTTCTCGGTTAAGCTGCTGCTGTATTATGGGAAGACTCAGTGCAAATTTGGCTGTCATGCTTATCAGGATACTGCACATGAGGTAGCATGCTAAAGTGAGCTGTATTTCAAGTGTATAATCTTCTCCCTCACCCTTCCCCTGTCACTGGCAGTTTATGAACTGACTTTTTAAAATGCCGCCCCTCCCTTCATTTGCTCTTAAAACAGCAGTTAAAACTGTTGATGATACTGGGTAAGAGGAAGGTCACTGGGGCAAGACTGTTCCAGGTGGTTTGCTTAGCGGTTTGCATTGTCATGGTTGCAGTCACTAAGTCCATGGGCTGTAGTCCACCAGGCGCCTCTGCCCATGGGATTTTCCAGGCAAGGATACTGGAGTGGGTTGCTGTTTCTTTTTCCAGGGGATCCTCCTGACCCAGGGATTGAATCTTGTTCTGCTACACCACAGGTGGATTCTTTACCGCTGAACCATCAGGTAGAAACATACAGTGATTTGTGTAGGTGCATTGAAACAAGGGTTAAGATTATCAGAAGTGTGTAGCCATAGTAAGGATTCAGTGACGGATGAGAGTGCTGTGATTTAAAACTTCTGGTGTTATGAAATTGTAATACAGGTCTTTCTTTTTGGAAGGGAGCTCAGTTCAATGTAGGTGGTGAAATAAAAGCTTGCGGACTCAGACAGGGAATCATTAAAATATCTGTGGGTGGGTGGGTGGGTGTGTGTGTGTGTGGCAAAATATACATAACCTAAAACTTCCCATTTTAACCAGTTTTAGGTATACAGTGAGAATTGTTTGGGGGCATTAAGTACATTCACACTGTTGTGCGACTGCTACCACTATTCATCTCCAGCACTGTCATCGTTGCAGACTGAAACTCTGTACTGATTATTTCCCCTTCTCCCAGCCCTTGTTTACCACTATTTTGTCTTCATGATTTTGATATATTCATCTGTTAATGGATACTCGGTTGTTCTGCCTTTTGGCTGTTACAAATAATGCAGCTATAAACATTGGTGTACAGACACCTGTTTGAATCCTTTTAATTCTTTTGGCTGTATACCCAGAAGTAGAATTGCTGAATCATATGTTAATTTTCTGCTTAATTTTTCAAGGAGCTACTTTCCAGAATGTGACTGTGGTGTTTTACTCTCAAAGGTCTTAAAACTAATAATGTTTCATGTTGCTAGTGTTCAAAGTATCCTTTAAAATGTAATGTTTGTATCAGGCATAGTACTTTCATATTCAGCCATTTGTTACTGATTGTGGCTCAAGGCCAGGGTCTGATACAGTTTTAGGCAGGAGTTGAATCTGGGCTGTAGCTGAAAAATTTAAAAACTAGCTTCTTTGTGGCTTCTTGTGCAGACCCTCTGCCCCAATTAAACAGGAGTGGCTCGCTTTATTAGTAGACTTTCTTTAGCTTTGTTTGCCAGTCTCTTCCTACCAGGATAAGACGTATGTTTGAATGTTGTCGCCCAAATTGTGCTTCATAACTGATAATTACTTTTTCCTTTTAGCAAAAGAGAGCTGTTTGCAATATGTTGTCTATATATGAAACCCCTCTTTGTCTAGTTCAGTACTAAATGCCAGGTCTTTAAGAAATACAATTTAACTTAAGTGGTTTTATGACTGTTAACTTCCAGTAGAGGGCACTCATTTCCCATGATAGAACTTGTGGAGGATCTGTTTTGGCATTCATTTAAAAGTGACTTTTGAACACCTCTTAAAATTAATTCTCTTTAGAACTTGTATTTAGTATCTTTTTTGGCATTCATTACGATTGACTTGTGCTCAATAACTTTGGTCAAGGATTTTTTCACAAGTCTTTTTTTACATTTTTTTGTGGGTTTGTGGTGAGTACTGAGAAAATATTAATTTACAAGTAATGGTAATAGAAGTTTATAATCATCAAAAGCAAGTTGTCATGTAGTTAAAAGTGTACCAAGTTAAACTTTGCCTTTTAGCATTTGCACAGAGTCTTAGTAGACTTCTCTTTCTGTAGATGTATTGTCCCTATTCAAACTAATCTCTTTAAAAATTAAAACAAGATGGGGCCTTTTCAACTTTCCCAGGCCAGTGGTATTATCATTGCATCACTTTTCCTAGATTTAGAATTGAAGAATAATGTTCGGTTATTCTTAAGGAATGATGTTCTTCTAAGGAATACTGTTCCTTAGACATCACCTGGGTTATTTCACGTCTTTGGTTTTCCCCTCCGTCCTTGATGGTGACGGTAAACCAGCTAGCTTTCTCACTGTCTCCCACCTGCACCGTTCACCTGAGGCATCCCACTCCTCAGCTCCGTCTGTGCCAAGGACTGTTGGCAGGCTCCTTTTCCTGAAATATTCCTTCAATAATTTCTGATTCTCATCTGCTATATTAATTGGGCTCTGCGGTCTAGTTCACTCTGGGTGTTAGCGTTCTGACACTGTTGTCTCCAGCAGGGGAAGTTCATCGGAGAGCAGGTCACCACCAGACCATCTCCGTTTGTTCAGTGTGTGAAAAACCCATCAACTTAGAGTTGTTGGTGTTTAGTTTGTCTTAAAAACTGTACTTAGAATTGCTGTTCCTGCCTTTTTCACTATTCACTTAGAGGTTTTTTGAGTTTTTCCTCTCCATCTACCTGTGGTGTTCTGCTGACCGTTACTCTTCTTGCCCTCTCTGCCCCTAGTTCATTTACAGCTGGTTTGGGGAACATGAGACATGCATGTGGAAACGTAGTCTATGCTGTTAGATAAAAATACCAGAGAAGGGAGAAATTACTGAGAAATTCAGCCTGGTTTTGAAGCAGGGTGAATATGTGAGCTGGCCTGCCAGGAGCAGGTCTGGTTTGCTTCTGTTGTCCAAGCATAATTGATATAGCATCCCTTCTAGTCTCAGAACTGTTCTGGTGTGGCCAGTATGTGTGGTCATTGTAGTTTTAAGGACAGAGTGATACATTGCTTGTCTTTTGTCCAAACTAGATTTTTAAATGGATTTGCTACTCTTTTTAGCCACTGGACAGCACAGTGTTCACTGGGTATAAGAGGATATTAGCTTCTTTTCTAATCACCCATTTTGTACTCATTTCCATTGAGCATCTCTGACTTTTTATAACCTCTTAGCTTGTGATATTCTCTCCCATAGCCCTTTAAGCAAAGAGAAGTCCTTTAAGTAGAAGTGATTCAGAAAAATGTTGCCATTATTTTTAACTCCCCAACTTTTAAGAATGTTAATAAATACAGTTGTTTCAGTGGTTAAAAAAAAAAAAAAGTGCTTCTCATTGAATTAGAAACTCCTTATTTTGTCTTGACATTTATTCAGATTTCTATTATAAAAGTTTGTCCCAAAAAAAAAATTTGTCACAAAAAGCTATCCAAAAAGATAGCTTTTTGGATCTGATTATTCTCAGCTTTTTGTTTTTTTGCTGTATTCATGGCTGACATTTGCTGTATTCCTTCTTAGTCTTACCTTGAGGAGAGTTTTTAAAGGTATCACTGGAAACTGATCTCATAGCAGGAACCAGATAATCTTGATTTAATGAGAAGCTGCTTTATGTTTAGCTATTCCCTTAAGTCCACTACCAATACTTTAGCTGCAGTATTGTGACGTAGACTAGTTATAAAGCCTCGCAAAGTATAGGAGTGCATAGTTATTGCAGAGTGGCTTTAAATTGAAGTATTCTTTACCTAGTTAAGATGCTTTGGTTTAGGTAGGAAGCAGGAGCTTGTTTAAACTTAGCTCATTCATATAAACAAGGTAAGACTTTTTTTTTTTTTTTTTTAATGAAGATGAGGTAGTAAATACATAGCAGCTGAACCTACTACTGAAAAGCAGAACTTCACCTTGGCTCCTTGAAACTGAGTTTTGAGTGGTGTGGAAAAATTTTCCAGTTGTACCATATAAGTGGGCTGGTTATGCTTTTCAAGGAAACTTTACATAAACATATGTTAGAAATTATATTTTCCATATTACGATACTTGAACCCCCTTACATGTAAAGATGATACATGCTACGGATTTTTGACTGAGCTCTTAAATTATACTTGTATTCCATAAAGAATAGTCATATATTCTGTGCTTTATTCCTGAGTCTTCAATTTGGTCACTTCTAGTACTAGGTCTCCATTGTTTATTGCAGATCATCATTTTCTGGATGGAAGTCTTTAGTGAAAGAATGGAATGGAAGTGATCAGTTAAACATCAGTAATGAGGACTATTTCAGCTTCTTATTTTCAACACTTACAGGTAACTGCCCTGATCCACCAAGTTAAGGAAAGGAAAAGAACCTAGTATGAAAATTCTCCTGAGATTTACTGTCTTACCTGTTTGGGTCTAAGTTTTGGACCTCACTGCATAGCTTAATAAGATGGGGAACAGAATATCCATTTTAAGCATGTTTAACATGTTCGGTGTGTTAGGAAAAACATCACATTTTAATTAGCCATATTTTGCTTTCCATTGATGTCAGAGAAAAATTAGTAAAATGAGTCTTGATGTGTTAGATTAGTAAGTATTATTACTGTTGTTTTAAATGATCATACTGTCTTTGGTAGTTTTGTTTTGTAACTGGATGATAAAGATGACAGTGTTTGAAATTTTCTGAAGACTTAAAATTAAGAGACTTATTGAAATATGTTGTCAGAATCCAAAAAGAGCTTGAAAAGTTCTGATAAGGAGCTGAATGTAGCAAGATAAATATTATATAAAAGAAACAAGTAACAAGTAGACTTGTACATGTTTGTTTGATAGTTTTGGATGTATGCGTTTGAGATGGATGTGAGGGCTTTATGTTTTAATTAGTAGTACCTGTCAAAGGGTTTAGTGGTTTTAGGAAACTCATTAGGAATCAGCCAGGAGTGTGATATGGCTTCCCAACTAGATGATGGCTCTTTAGGGCATGTTCATGGAAGTACAGTGATCTGAAAACATCAAAGCAGGTAGCTAGGGTCAGACCACATTGTGCTCGTATTCTGATCATTCTAAGAGCTGTCTTTCAGGAGGGACTTGGGCAAGTTGTTTGTATAGGTCAGACTAGGTGTAATAGAGGTGGTAAGAGAATCAGAAATCTTATGATATGGAATAGGTAGAAGGAAATACACAGTAATTGTTGAAGAAATAGACTTAGGGGGGATGGAATAGTTTTAAGACACTTGAAAGGCTATTATGTAAGAATACAGAGTTTGGTATATGTATGAAGGAGCATATTGTTTTTCTTGTTCATTTGCTTTTTTAAACCTGACATTAATTAGAATGATTATGTCTTTCACACTTATTTAAGTATAAAGGTGGCAAAGCCCTCAGTTTAAGGGATATAATATTGTTTCTTGATGTATTACACATTTGATTCAGGTCAAATCTTTGTGTACATAATTATATGAATTTTACTACATCGCTGGCATTTCATTTTTTAAAATAATACATAAAGTACAGAAATTCAGAGAAAATAGCTTGTTAGCTTGAAGAATTTAACTTGAAGATACATGTCTATTTTTTAAAAATTACTTAAGAATGTTACTTGCTTTGTGATTTATTTTAAATTGGATTTCTTTATACTCAAATTAGGGTTTTCAAAAGAGGAACTGACTTGGCTTCAGAGCCTTTGAGGAGTGCCCCATGTCATCCAGACGCAGCTTTCTCCCGTGCTACTTTACCTCACTGACTTGGATCAGTTTTCACACCATTGGGACATAACAGAGGTAATGGTCCATTTGGAAAGGCATGGAAGATTGTTAGAATTCAGTTCATCCACCGCCATTAGTTACTGTGTGCTAGCGTTGCCTTGTGTAAGATGTTTCTAGAGGTTGAGAGCAGTATAAAGCACAGTCCCTGTTCTGAAAGTGCGTGTGACCCTTGGATAGGCGATGTGGATTCCTGAAAGAAGAGTTTTCATAAAGTTATGCCACTAGAATAGAATAAATTAGCAGTTTGAATGATAGAGACACATTTATTTTCTTTTTGCCTAGTATAGGGTAAAAGGAAAAAGAGGAAAGACTTCATGGAAAAGGAAGAATTTTACGTAGATACTGAAGGATTAATAAGAGTTAAGTAGGATTTTGTATCCTTGAAGGTGGGTTTTTCTAAACAGAAATAATTATTTGGAAGCTCCTTTGGTTTTAAAGAATTAGTCTGTAGTTTATCAAAGTTACATTTTAAACCCCAAATTTCCCTTAAATTTTAAAGTTCAACTTAACAAATCTTTTTAGATACATATAGTAAGTTTAGGGAATCATTTTAAAAGGAGACTTAAACTATATTGCATCCCTTTTACATACATATTTAAAACTTTAAAAAACTGTTTAAATAACTTAATATATTCACTATTTGGTAAGTAGTTCAGTTTTCAGACAAACCTTCACAAATGTTATGGTAAATCTTAAAACATTTAATAAACTTACAAGCATGCTACATATTAATATCTTAAGTTTCAGTACTATTTATAGTGAAATTCAAATTAAAATTACAAGTCTAGGTTAGCTGTTAATTCTGTTTTAAATTGAAATTATAGGGCTGATATTTTATGCTAATAGTCAGAATTGTTTTACGTTACAAATATATAAATATGTAAAGCATCATAAATACTGGTACTAAGGATTTGAGTCTGTAAGATATTTATATATTAGTTAATTTCTTTTATTTATTTCTTCAGTTTCTTTCCTTGCATTGAAAGGTACTTGCCCAGTAGAATTGTAGTTGTGTCATTCCAAATAATGTTGGTTGGAACCTTTCTTGCACATTCCGAGGTTGTGTTCTGTGCTAGCATTTTTTTTTTTTTTTTTAATGATTCATAAGGTTTTGGTTGGGGCACTGAAGTCCTTGGGAACTTCTTTCCTTGTAACTCGTAATTGCTCGGCCATAGCCTTTCCAAACAAAAGATAACCTTTGTAAGTGTTCTCAACAGGGTCGTCTCTAGAACCTGAATCTGTTTTATTGCTGTACCAATTGATTTTATTCAGCTGATCTATTGACGACTTCTTTCATTCTTTTCCAGAATACTCTTTACATTCTTCCTGTATCTTAGGGCTACACCTTTTGTAGACATTTAACACATTTCTCTCATGGTTTTGTTTGACTGTGATCACAATACTTGGGTCATGCCAGGGACACTTTCTTCTCTGTATCACCTAGTGCCTAACTCTGTTCATATATTGGCTTTCAAAAAATAGTGGATTAGAAACAATGAAAACTAAGGAGTTGGGTAACCAACCTGCATATTTAATATCTGGCATTTTATCTTAATCCATAGTACATGCAGAGAGTGAAGCCTTGCACACTGCTGGATTTGAAGGGTTGGGTTTAGTGTCAGTAAGTGTGCTGTAAGCTTGTTTCTGATGTTTTTAAACTACCTCATGCATGGATTGGGGAAAGCGTGGTAGGGGGATTGATCAGTGGGCCCCAGATTCCAGACAGAGACTTGTTAAGTGTCTAGTTTGATAACTTGAACAACTCCAATAATCTCTCTCTGACAATTTTAATTTTTCTGAATCACGTCATCTGTGTAAAGACACAGATGTCGTGAAAATGTGATTGGTTATATTTCTGAGTGTACATTGGCAAGAACATGTATTAAACTTCAAGGATGCTGTCTTTGAAATGTTAAGACATAAATTAGGAAAAATCTGAAAGTTTCTTTCTTAGCTTTTGAAGTTAAATGAAGATTCCAGTTCTATTTTCGATAAAATTTGCCTTTAAGTTGGCCTTATCACATGAAATTATTTGAAATATATGTAGTTTTTGACAGCCTTAGTGTAAAAATTGATTTTTTATTATTATTTCATTTGAAAAAGTTACTAGTCAATGGCGTGAGTTTGCTTAGTTTGTTCTATCTGCTTAGTCTGAAGTGTTTTTTTTTTTTTTTTTTAAATCGGACCTTTTTTTTCTGAGTAGATTTTCTTCACAAAGTATAATTTATTTACTTACCTACTTAACACATTTAAGAATTTACTTATGTATATACGGCAGTATGAGGTCTTCACCATGTACAGGCTTTCTCCAGTTGCAGCAAGTGGGGATTACTATCTGGGGCTGCTCTTCAGCTGTGGGACGCGGGCCCCTCTCTGTGGCGGCTCCTCTTGTTGCAGAGCATGGGCTCGAGGGCTTCGTTAGTTCTGGCACACAGGCTTAGCTGCCCTGTGGAACCTCCCCAGACCAGGGATTGAACCTGTATCCCCTACTGGGTGGCATATTCTGGACCACTGGACCACTAGGAAAGTCCCACAGGACAGTGTAGAAGAACAGAAGGATAACAGTAAAAGTGTCCGTCCAGTCTCTGTCTGCCAGCCATCCATGTCCCTTCCTTAGTTTCTAAATGTATTCTTTTGGATAACTTCTGTGTCTTCACAAATGATTATATATATATTCTTTTGGCTTCTCCTTTTATAGACACAACATACTCTGATTTGGACCTTGCAGTTTTCATTTAGTATCTTCATGATCATTTCTTCCAAACACTGAAGGAAGAATTGTATGATCTTGCCATTAATGATGGAAATAGTAGTTAAAAGGGAAAAGGAATCTTTGGACAGAGATATCATTCCCAAATGGAAGTGTCTTTTCCAGAGCCAGTGCAAGGTTTTAAGGTTAATTTTAATTGTCATTTATAAAATTTTGAATGGTTTGAAAAGACTACTTTGTAACTAAATTCTGAAGAATAATAATAAAACATTACTCTAGTTTAAGAAATAGAACATTTTTCTTTGTTTTTGAAACCTCTGATTTTATTAACAGTTTTATGTGTGTGACATTTCTGTATAAAATTAGGTAGAAAATACTTCAGTGTAGAAATTAAGTGTACAAAATCTTGTTAAAATTGTTTTATATTTTTAAAAAACTCTCAATTTCCACACTGTAGCAAACTGCCAAGCCTGTTCTGGAGTTGTGCACTTATGAAGTCAGGATTCTGATGTACGCAAATTTCAGTTAACACTAGTTGCAAAAGTGAAGACTCCCTGTATATATGTATGTTTGTGTGTCTCTGTTTGTATTTTTGTTTACTTTTGTTTTGAAACAATCTCAGACTTGGAGAAAAATTACAATTGCAGTACAAAGAACTTCTCTTTTCTTAAACTGTTTGACAAAATGCCCATTGTCGATACTTTAGCATACAAGTAGACCGTGTTTTATTGTACCTGCAAATTCAGTTTTTGGAAACTGAAGTTCTGCGGCAGCCCTGCACTGAGGGTGTCCGTCATCTTTCCAGTAGCATTTGCACACTCTGGGTCTCTGTGTCAGTTTGGTGATTCTCGCAGTATTTCACACTTTTTCATTGTTATTTCTTAGAGTGAGCTGTGATCGGTGACTTTTGATAATACTGTTGTCATTGTTTCGGAGTTTGTAATTAATTGTAACCATGAACCGTGCCCACAGGAGATAGTGCAGTGATCTTAGTAAAATATGTGTGTTCTGACTGCCCCACCAGCCAGCCATTCCCTATCTCTCTCCTTCTCCTCAGGTCTCCCTATTCCCTGAGACTCAGCAGTATTGAAATTAGGGCACTTAATAACCCTGCAGTGGCCTCTGAGTGTATGTGTGTTTGTCACTCAGTTGTATCCAACTCTTTGTGACCCCTGGATTGTAGCTCGCCAGGCTTCTCTGTCCATGGAGTTCTGCATGTAAGAATACTGGAGTGGGTTGCCATTTCCCTCTCTGGGGGATCCTCCTGACCAAGGGATCAAACCCCAGCCTACTGCATTGGGTCAGATTCTTTACCATCTGAGGCACCAGGTGTTCAAGTGAAAGGAAGAGTTGCGTATCTCTTACTTGAAACTAAAAGCTAGAAATGATTATGAGCTTAGTGAGGAAAGTGTGTTGACAGCCAAGATAGGCTGACAACTAGAACTCTGTGCTGGTTAGTCAAGTTGTGAGTGCAAAAGAAAAGTTCTTGAAAGTAAAAGGGCTATTTCGTGAACACAGGAATAATAAGAAAGTGAAACAAGCTTATTGATGATGCGGAAAAAGTTTGAATGACCCTTAAGCCAAAGCCAAATCTTGAGCAAACCCTGATGATGATTTAGTCATTAAGTCGCATCTGACTCTCTGCAACCCCATGGACAGTGGCCTGCCAGGCTCCTATGTCTGTGGGATTCTCCAGACAAGAGTACTGGGAGTGGTTGGCATTTCCTTCTCCAGTGGATCTTCATGACACAGGGATTGAACCCGGGTCTCCCGCATTGAGGGCAGATTTACCGACTGAGCTACAAGGGAAGCCTTAAAACTCTCGTAAGTCTCTTCAGTTCTCTGAAGGCTGAGAGAGGTGAGGAAGCTGCAGAAGAGTTTGAAGGTAGCAGAGACTGATTCATGAGGCTTGAGGGAAGAAGCCATACCCCCAACCTTTGCTATTAATGCAAATCCAGCACGGGCTGGTTAGGTTGAGTTGAGAAGCAGTGTGGTTTGCAAGTGAACATGCCTCGTTTAGGGAGAGATCAATAGCCATACAGGGAGATATGATTAGAAAGAAGAAGAACATCATATGATGCATTTTACTTATCTGAGGCAGGATTGATGGGGTTCTGCTTGAACAAGAGCCTGAGATCTTCAACAGGTTCACAGGAATAGCTGTCCTCTGGCTTTGGAGTCTCAGTTTCTGTCTCCCCCTCCTGTAGGCCAGAGGGTTTTATTCTAGAATTGTGGACCCAGGCAGATAGACACTTCACTTTTACAGCAGTTGCAGTCACAAGAACAAACTGATATGGCCCTGTCCATTTCTCGGACAGCTGGTTTGGACTCCCTTTTTCTTGCCAGGTCTTTACTGATACTTGATCCCCTGGCTTTACCTGGGGATTTTTCAAGTCTTCCTGTGGTTTAGGGAGGATTGTTCTCCATACCGTTGGAGTTCTTGTTGAAACCTTCCCAGGTCAATTATATGTTTTAAGAGTGTATTGGCATCCTCGTCAAAAAACAAATCAGAAGTTAAGAATGGACCTCCATACATCATTTCATAAGGAATTAACAATAGTGGCCGTTTGGGGGATGTCCGTACCCTCATGAGGGCAATGGGTAGCCTATGTGTCCACTTATTATGTGTTTCTTGACATAGCTTAGCCAGAGCCCTTTTAAGAGTCTGGTTGGCTCTCTCTACATTTCCTGAAGCTTGAGGCCTCCAGGATGAGCGGAGCCGGTATTTTATGCCTAAGCATGCGGCTAGGTTCTGGGATATCGTGGCTGTAAATGAGGGCGCATTGTCACTCTGAAGTGACCGAGGCAGCACACACCTAGGCACTATCTCCTTCAGCTGAGCTTTACAGACTTCTGTAGCTCTTTCTGTCTCAGTAGGGAACGTTTCGATCCATCCTGTGAATGTGTCAATAAACAGTAGCAAATAAGAAAACCCTTGGGTCTTTGGCATGGCTGTAAATTCTACTTTCCAGTCTGCTCCTGGGTATGATCCCCGATGTTGGACAGGTGTAATTAGAGGAGGTCTGGTTTTTGGGTTATTTTTTAGACAGGTGTCACAATTTTGTGTGACTTGTTTAACAACCTTAGCTAACTGCGGATGGGAGAGAATAGGCTTAAGCAAGAGTTCTAGATTATCTTTTCCAAATTGGGCGCTCTTATGTAAGGAGTTAGTAATGTTTTAAACCTGAGAATCAGGGAGTATTATTTGGGCCTGATCAGGCTGAAACCACCCATGTGACCCAATCTCCCAGGCCCGCTCAGCATATCGGGAATGTCCCCCTGGGGTAAAAACTGGAGTCAGGGTTACCTTGGGTAAAAGGGGGCAGATAGCAGTGGCAGAGGTAGCTTCCCCGGCAGCTCATCCTGCCTCTTGATCAGCTTTCGTATTTCCCTGAGCCTCTTTTTCTTGCCCCTTTTCGTGACTCTTGCAGTGGATGACAGCTAATTTTGCAGGAAGTTTGACTACCTCCAGGAGCCTGAGAATGAGCTCTTTGTGTTTAATAGCAGAGCTTCGGGCACTGAGCATCCCTCTTTCTTTCCAAATTGCTGCACGGGCATGCAGAATGAGGAAAGCATTCTTAGAGTCCATACACACATTAATCCTCTTTCCTTCTCCTAACTCAAAAGCTCTTGTCAGGGCAAAAAGTTCAGCTTTCTGGGCTGAGGTGTCTGGGGGAAGAGACCTACTTTCCTTAGTTTCTTCCAGGCTTGCTACAGCATATCCTGCTTTCCTCTCTCCCTTTTCTACAAAACTGCTGCCATCTGTGTGCCAGTTTTCCTCTGGGTCAGATAAAGGTGTCTATGGTAGGTCCCGGCGAGAAGAGTATAACTCGTCTGTGATTTGTATGCATTGGTGATCCAGAGGGGAGGTAGGGGGATCTGGCAGTAAGGTTGCTGGATTTAAAGTCTGGCAGACCCTCAACTTTATTTCTGGAGTGTCAAGGAGGAGTGCTTGGTATTGGGTGATACTTCCCCTTGTCATCCACCTGTCCCCTTTCGTTTCCAAGACTGCTTGCACCCGGTGAGGCGTATACACTGTGGTGGGCTGACCCAGGGTCAGCTTAGATGCCTCCTTAACCATAAGAGCGGTGGCTGCTACTGCCCGGAGGCAAGTGGGCCACCCTCTGGCCACCTCATCTAGTTATTTTGAGAGATAAGCCACAGGTTGTAATACGGGCCCCATCATCTGCTCTAAAACCCCAAGAGCAGTTCCTGTCCTTCCAGAAACATAGAGTCTAAAAGGCTTCTCCAGGTTGGAGAGGCCTAAAGCTGGGGCTGTAGTGACGGACTCTTTTAGGGCATTAAAGGCCACCTTGCAGGTCTCATGCCAGTCGAGTGGCTCTTCCTCTTTCCCCATTAAATTTTCATATAGGGGTCTGGCCAGATTGCCATAATAAGGAATCCAGATCCTGCAAAACCCGGTCCTTCCTAAAAATCCCCTAAGCTGTTGTTTTGTTTGGGGGTACGGGGTATTTAAGATGAGGGATCTCCCCTCGGGGTCAGGCATTCTTTTTCTCTCCGGAATTATAAATCCAAGGTATTTTACTTGGGTTAAGCTAATCTGAGCCTACTTGGGGGATACTCAATAACCCTTTTCATACAGGAATGTTAGCGTTTTAAATAGTGTCCATTTGAGAGCTGGTAAAATCTGGCCTAGCTATGAGCAAGTCATCCACATACTGTATTAGACTACTGTTTGTTACAGTTAATTCCCTTAGTTCTCTCCCCAAGGAAGTCCCGAAGATATGAGGGCTGTCCCTAAACCCTTGGTGTAGTCGTGTTCAGTCGAGAGTTGTATGGTCTCTCTTGTTTCCAAGTCCCGCCACTCAAAAGCAAAGAGATTTTGGGATTCAGGATGGAGAGGAATGCAAAAGAAAGCACCTTGAAGGTCCAAGACTGAGAAGTACTTGGCCTTTCCTGGGACTTGGGATAGGAGGGTATATGGGTTTGGGACTATGGGGTGGATGGGAACCACAGCTTCATTAACAGCTCTTAGATCCTGGACGAATCGGTAAGATCCATCTGGTTTTGGAAAGGGCAAGATTGGGGTGTTGCAGGGGGACTCATAGCTGATTCGAGTTCCAGAATCTCGGTATTTGTTAACTAATGGTTTAAGACCCTCAAGAGCTACTGGTTTTAAGGGATATTGTCTTTTCCAGGGCTAGGGAGCATTTGGTCTCAGAGAAATCTTTACTGGTGGAACATTTATGGCTAAACCAGGGCTGGAGACATCCCACACCTGGGGATTGACATCATCTAGACAAGGGACAGACTCCTCCTTTTCTACGTCTGACTGTAAATATTCAGACATAGGCAAAGAAAATTATCGACTTCTACCTTTGTGTCCCCAAGTCACTCTGGTTTGGAGGCGAAAGTATTATTCTCAAAATGGAAAATTTGGAAGCTGCAAACATGAAAAATTGAAAGAGTCACGCAGAGGTTAGTCACTCTAAGCTAACCCCTAAGACATTTATTGACTGATTTCTAGCTTCTCTTCTTTAACCTTTTTTATCTACAGTAATCCTGTGTGTTCCTTTTAGTTAGGGATTCATTTTTAGACTATTCTGACTCTTCCACTACGTTCCAGTTTTGGCTCTGATACACTTAGAGATGTGCCAAGTGCTTCCTGAATACTATAGAAAATATTTTATATTTAAAATACTTCCATGCTTATGTAGTGAGTCAATGATTTTAAGTTTATTTGTTACACATTTCAATGTAAAAATCAATGTGTGAACTAACATATTCACGACTTGGAAAAGTTGGATTTTTTTGCTGTGTTTGAACTCCTCACCCGACCAAAGGTCATGGAGAGGTCTATTGTTTTTCTAAAATGGTTATAGTGTTGTTTATTTTCTGGTAATTGAATTAGGGTGTGAGTTGCAAAGCTTGAGTTTCTGTTCATTTCAATCCATCTGTTCGGGTTTCTTTCTCTCTCCTGAGTCAGACAGTAATTTCCCATTGGTTGTCCAGTTACCAAGGTTGGTGTCCATGCATCCGTGCTGGTCTCTCCATACATGACCAGGTGTCCTGTGAAACACTAAGCTTAATTTATTTGGAAATGACCTAGCTGTTCAATACACTGTCATCACTCAGTTGAGCAGAGGGAGAGAAATTCAAGTGACAAAACTCCAGAGAAGCTAGTGTCAGAGCGCCCCGGCATGGCATGCGTGCAGGGTGTTGGGGGGAGGGGGGCGGGGCGCAGAGCTCGGAGATCTCAGGTGTCCTCCCACCCTGGGCCTCTCCAGGCCCGCCGCTGCTCAGTGGCCTCCCCCCGGCCCCATCTCTTTGGCTGCTCAGGGCCGGGTGGTCTCTGCAGCTGCCCGGGATCCAGCCCGAGGCCCCCCCTGCCCACACGCTGTCTTCCAGTCTCTCTCTGAACCCTCGACTCTTTCTGCCTCTGTCTCACCTGGCGTGGGTGCGAGCGAGTGCCTGTCTGTGTGCCTGGCTGTCGCTCGTCCGCTCTCTCAGGAAGGTCCTGTGCTGGGCCCGTGGCGTGGGGGCAGGGCGGGCCTCGAATTGGGGACAGGGCGGGGCTGAGGCACTCCAGGGGGTTTGCACAGCTGGCAGGATGGGCGCCTGGGGCCCCGGCTGGGCTGCCCCTAAGCCCGCAGGAAGCTCCGGGGACCGCGGCCCCGGGCCGACGCCCCGCTCGTCCGGAGCCACGTGACCCTGAGCAGCGAACGGGATGGTGGGGGGCGGGGGGTGGGGGGGCACCGAGACGTCCTCCCCGCTCATGCCACCCCCCTCCCCAACCCCCGCCAGAGCTCCAGCAGCCTCGCCAGGCCGCTCGGGGTTCGGGAAGCGCCCCGGGCCGGGCCAGGCGCGTGCTGGCCGGGGGTGGTGTCGGCTGGTCTCCCAGCTGCAGGGCCTGTCCCGGTTTTTCCCATCAGTTTCAACATTGACGGTCACCCCACATTGTGAGTCGTCTAGATTTCTCACTGACACCCCTGTTAGGGAGTGGCTTTTTAGAGAGATAGGGAAGGTCACTTGGGGGATGTTAGTCATGAGAGAAAATAAGGGCTCAGGTGGGATTGCAGATGTCATCCAGGGGGCAAATAGAGACAGTTGTTGCTGGTACCAAGACATGAAGTTTTTTTTCCCCCTTTCCCCTAAAGGCCATATTATGACCACATGGGGGCGCTGAGTACCAGCCCATGGCTCGGCTGGAAGGGTGGGCCTTTGATAGTGATACCCTGGGATGGGTTGGACAGACCCCCAACCTTTGTCATTAATGCAGATGCAGCCCGGGCTGCTTAGGTTGAGTTGAGAAGCAGTGTGGTTTGCAAGTGAACATGCCTCGTTTAGGGAGAGATCAATAGCCATACAGGGAGATATGATTAGAAAGAGGAAGAACATCATATGATGCATTTTACTTATCTGAGGCAGGATTGATGGGGTTCTGCTTGAACAGGAGCCTGAGATCTTCAACAGGTTCACAGGAATAGCTGTCCTCTGGCTTTGGAGTCTCCGTTCCTGTCTCCCCCTCCTGTAGGCCATAGGGTTTTATTCTTGAATTGTGGACCCAGGCAGATAGACCCTTCACTTTTACAGCAGTTGAAGTCACTAGAACAACCTGATATGGCCCTGTCCATTTGTCGGACAGCTGGTTTGGACTCCCTCTTTCTTGCCAGGTCTTTACTGATACTTCATCCCCTGGCTTTTCCTGGGGATTTTTCAAGTCTTCCTGTGGTTTGTTCTCCATACCGTTGGAGTTCTTGCTGAAACCTTCCCAGGTCAATTATATGTTTTAAGAGTATATTGGCATCCTCGTCAAGAAACAAATCAGAAGTTAAGAATCGTCGTCCATACATTATTTCATAAGGACTTAACAATAGTGGCCGTTTGGGGGATATCCGTAGCCTCATGAGGGCTATGGGCAGCATATGTGTCCAGTTATAATGTGTTTCTGACATAGCTTAGCCAGAGCCCTTTTAAGAGTCTGGTTGGCTCTCTCTACCTTTCCTGAAGCTTGAGGCCTCCATGATGAGCGGAGCTGGTATTTTATGCCTAAGCATGTGGCTAGGTTCTGGGGTATCGTGGCTGTAAGTGAGGGCCCGTTGTCACTCTGAAGTGACCGAGGCAGCCCAAACCTAGGCACTATCTCCTTCAGCAGAGCTTTACAGACTTCTGTAGCTCTCTCAGTCTCAGTATTGAACGCTTCGATCCATCCTCTGAATGTGTCAATAAAGACTAGCAAGTAAGAAAACCCTTGGGTCTTGGGCATGGCTGTAAATTCTACATGCCAGTCCGCTCCTGGGTATGATCCCCGATGTTGGACAGGTGTAATTAGAGGAGGTCTGGTTTTTGGGTTATTTTTTAGACAGGTGTCACAATTTTGTGTGACCTGTTTAACAACCTTCGCTAACTGGGGATGGGAGAGAATAGGCTTAAGCAAGTTTTCTAGATTATGTTTTCCAAAATGGACGCTCTTATGTAAGGAGTTAGTAATGTTTTAAACCTGAGAATCAGGGAGTATTATTTGGGACTGATCAGGCTGAAACCACCCATGTGAGCCAATCTCCCAGCCCCGCTCAGCATATCGGGAATGTCCCCCTGGCGTAAAATCTGGAGTCAGGGTTTCCTTGGGGAAAAGGGGGCAGATAGCAGTGGCAGAGGTAGCTTCCCCGGCAGCTCGTCCTGCCTCTTGATCAGCTTTCCTATTTCCCTGAGCCTCTTTTTCTTGCCCCTTTTGGTGACTCTTGCAGTGGATGACAGCTAATTTTGCAGGAAGTTTGACTGCCTCCAGGAGCCTGAGAATGAGCTCTTTGTGTTTAATAGCAGAGCTTCGGGCACGGAACATCCGTCTTTCTTTCCAAATTGCTGCACGGGCATGCAGAATGAGGAAAGCATACTTAGAGTCCATACACACATTAATCCTCTTTCCTTCTCCTAACTCAAAAGCTCTTGTCAGGGCAAAAAGTTCAGCTTTCTGGGCTGAGGTGTCTGGGGAAAGAGACCCACTTTCCTTAGTTTCTTCCAGGCTCACTACAGCATATCCTGCTTTCCTCTCTCCGTTTTCTACAAAACTGCTGCCATCTGTGTGCCAGTTTTTCTCTGGGTAAGATAAAGGTGTCTCTGATAGTTCCCGGCGAGAAGAGTATAACTCGTCTGTGATTTGGATGCATTGGTGATCCAGAGGGGAGGTAGGGGGATCTGGCAGTAAGGTTGCTGGATTTAAAGTCTGGCAGACCCTCAACTTTATTTCTGGAGTGTCAAGGAGGAGGGCTTGGTATTGGGTGATCCTTCCCCCTGTCATCCACCTGTCCCCTTTCGTTTCCAAGACTGCTTGCACCTGGTGTGGCGTATACACTGTGGTGGATTGACCCAGGGTCAGCTTAGATGCCTCCTTAACCATAAGAGCGGTGGCTGCTACTGCCCGGAGGCAAGTGGGCCACCCTCTGGCCACCTCATCTAGTTATTTTGAGAGATAAGCCACAGGTTGTAATACGGGCCCCATCATCTGCTCTAACACCCCAAGAGCAGTTCCTGTCCTTCCAGAAACATAGAGTCTAAAAGGCTTCTCCAGGTTGGGGAGGCCTAAAGCTGGGGCTGTAGTGATGGACTCTTTTAGGGCATTAAAGGCCACCTTGCAGGTCTCATGCCAGTCGAGTGGCTCTTCCTCTTTCCCCCTTAAATTTTCATATAGGGTCTGGCCAGATTGCCATAATTAGGAATCCAGATCCTGCAAAATCCGGTCCTTCCTAAAAATCCCCTAAGCTGTTGTTTTGTTTGGGGGTAAGGGGTATTTAAGATGAGGGATCTCCCCTCGGGGTCAGGCGTTCTTTTTCTCTCCGTAATTATAAATCCAAGGTATTTTACTTGGGTTAAGCTAATCTGAGCCTACTTGGGGGATACTCGATAACCCTTTTCATACAGGAAAGTTAGCGTTTTAAATAGTGTCCATTTGAGAGCTGGTAAAATCTGGCCTAGCTATGAGCAAGTCATCCACATACTGTATTAGACTACTGTTTGTTAAAGTTAATTCCCTTAGTTCTCTCCCCGAGGAAGTCCCGAAGATATGAGGGCTGTCCCTAAACCCTTGGGGTAGTCGAGTCCAGTCGAGAGTTGTATGGTCTCTCTTGTTTCCAAGTCCCGCCACTCAAAAGCAAAGAGTTTTTGGGATTCAGGATGGAGAGGAATGCAAAAGAAAGCACCTTGAAGGTCCAAGACTTAGAAGTACTTGGCATTTCCTGGGACTTGGGATAGGAGGGTATATGGGTTTGGGACTATGGGGTGGATGGGAACCACAGCTTCATTAACAGCTCTTAGATCCTGGATGAATTGGTAAGATCCATCTGGTTTTTGAACGGGCAAGATTGGGGTCTTGCAGGGGGACTCACAGCTGGTTCGAGTTCCAGTATCTCGGTATTTGTTAACTAATGGTCTAAGACCCTCAAGAGCTACTGGTTTTAAGGGATATTGTCTTTTCCAGGGCTAGGGAGCATTTGGTCTCAGAGAAATCTTTACTGGTGGAACATTTATGGCTAAACCAGGGCTGGAGACATCCCACACCTGGGGATTGACATCATCTAGACAAGGGACACACTCCTCCTTTTCTACGTCTGACTGTAAATATTCAGATATAGGCAAAGAAAATTATCGACTTCTACCTTTGTGTCCCCAAGTCACTCTGGTTTGGAGGCGAAAGTATTATTCTCAAAATGGAAAATTTGGAAGCTGCAAACATGAAAAATTTAAAGAGTCACGCAGAGGCTAGTCACTCCAAGCTAACCCGTAAGACATTTATTGACTGATTTCTAGCTTCTCTTCTTTAACCTTTTTTACCTACAGTAATCCTGTGTGTTCTTTTTGGTTAGGGATTCATTTTTAGACTATCCTGACTCTTCCACTACGTTCCAGTTTTGGGTCTGATACACTTATAGAAGTGCCAAGTGCTTCCTGAATACTATAGAACATATTTTATATTTAAAATACTTCCATTTTTATGTAGTGAGTCAATGATTTTAAGTTGATTTGTTACACATTTCATTGTAAAATTCAATGTGTGAACTAATATATTCACGACTTGGAAAAGTTGGCTTTTTTTTGCTGTGTGTTTGAACTCCTCACCCGACCAAAGGTCATGGAGAGGTCTATTGTGTTTCTAAAATGGTTTTAGTGTTGTTTATTTTCTGGTAATTGAATTAGGGTGTGAGTTGCAAAGCCTGTGTTTCTGTTCATTTCATTCCATCTGTTCGGGTTTCTTTCTCTCTCCTGAGTCAGACAGTAATTTCCCATTGGTTGTCCAGTTACCAAGGTTGGTGTCCATGCATCCGTGCTGGTCTCTCCATTCATGTCTGGGTGTCCTGTGAAACACTAAGCTTAATTTATTTGGAAATGACCTAGCTGTTCAATACACTGTCATCACTCAGTTGAGCAGAGGGAGAGAAATTCAAGTGACAAAACTCCAGAGAAGCTAGTGTCAGAGCGCCCTGGCGTGGCATGCGTGCAGGGGGTTGGGGGGAGGGGGGCGGGGCGCGGAGCGCGGAGATCTCAGGTGTCCTCCCACCCTGGGCCTCTCCAGGCCCGCCGCTGCTCAGTGGCCTCCCCCCGACCCCATCGCTTTGGCTGCTCAGGGCCGGGTGGTCTCTGCAGCTGCCGGGCATCCTGCCCGAGGCCCCCCCTGCCCACACGCTGTCTTCCAGTCTCTCTCTGAACCCTCGACTCTTTCTGCCTCTGTCTCACCTGGCGTGGGTGCGTGCGACTGCCTGTCCGTGTGCCTGGCTGTCGCTCGTCCGCTCTCTCAGGAAGGTCCTGTGCTGGGCCCCTGGTGTGTGGGTAGGGCGGGCCTCTGATTGGGGACAGGGCCAGGCTGAGGCACCCCAGGGGGTTTGCACAGCCGGCAGGATGGGCGCCTGGGGCCCCGGCTGGGCTGCCCCTAAGCCCGCAGGAGGCTCCGGGGACCGCGGCCCCGGGCCGACGCCCCGCTCGTCCGGAGCCACGTGACCCTGAGCAGCGAACGGGATGGTGGGGGGCGGGGGGTGTGGGGGCACCGAGACGTCCTCCCCGCTCAAGCCACCCCCCTCCCCAACCCCCGCCAGAGCTCCCGCAGCCTCGCCAGGCCGCTCGGGGTCCGGGAAGCGCCCCGGGCCGTGCCAGCCGCGTGCTGGCCGGGGGTGGCGTCGGCTGGTCTCCGAGCTGCAGGGCCTGTCCCGGGTTTTCCCATCAGTTTCAACAGTGACGGTCACCCCACATTGTGAGTCGTTTAGATTTCTCACTGACACCCCTGTTAGGGAGTGGCTTTTTCGAGAGATAGGGACGGTCACTTGGGGGATGTTAGTCATGAGAGAAAATAAGGGCTCAGGTGGGATTGCAGATGTCATCCAGGGGGTAAATAGAGACAGTTGTTGCTGGTACCAAGACATGAAGTTTTTTTTCCCCCTTTCCCCAAAAGGCCATATTACGACCACATGGGGGCGCTGAGTAACAGCCCATAGCTCGGCTGGAAGTGTGGGCCTTTGATAGTGATACCCTGGGATGGGTTGGACAGAACCCCAACCTTTGTCATTAATGCAGATACAGCCCAGGCTGCTTAGGTTGAGTTGAGAAGCAATGTGGTTTGCAAGTGAACATGCCTCGTTTAGGGAGAGATCAATAGCCATACAGGGAGATATGATTAGAAAGAGGAAGAACATCATATGATGCATTTTACTTATCTGAGGCAGGATTGATGGGGTTCTGCTTGAACAAGAGCCTGAGATCTTCAACAGGTTCACAGGAATAGCTGTCCTCTGGCTTTGGAGTCTCAGTTTCTGTCTCCCCCTCCTGTAGGCCATAGGGTTTTATTCTAGAAATGTAGACCCAGGCAGATAGACCCTTCACTTTTACAGCAGTTGAAGTCACTAGAACAACCTGATATGGCCCTGTCCATTTCTCGGACAGCTGGTTTGGACTCCCTTTTTCTTGCCATGTCTTTACTGATACTTGATCCCCTGGCTTTACCTGGGGATTTTTCAAGTCTTCCTGTGGTTTGTTCTCCATACCGTTGGAGTTCTCGCTGAAACCTTCCCAGGTCAATTATATGTTTTAAGAGTGTATTGGCATCCTCGTCAAGAAACAAATCAGAAGTTAAGAATGGTTGTCCATGCATCATTTCATAAGGACTTAACAATAGTGGCCGTTTGGGGGATGTCCGTAGCCTCATGAGGGCTATGGGCAGCATATGTGTCCACTTATTATGTGTTTCTTACATAGCTTAGCCAGAGCCCTTTTAAGAGTCTGGTTGGCTCTCTCTACCTTTCCTGAAGCTTGAGGCCTCCAGGATGAGCGGAGCTGGTATTTTATGCCTAAGCATGCGGCTAGGTTCTGGGGTATCGTGGCTGTAAGTGAGGGCCCGTTGTCACTCTGAAGTGACCGAGGCAGCCCAAACCTAGGCACTATCTCCTTCAGCAGAGCTTTACAGACTTCTGTAGCTCTCTCAGTCTCAGTAGGGAACGCTTCGATCCATCCTCTGAATGTGTCAATAAAGACTAGCAAGTAAGAAAACCCTTGGGTCTTGGGCATGGCTGTAAATTCTACTTGCCAGTCCGCTCCTGGGTCTGATCCCCGATGATGGACAGGTGTAATTAGAGGAGGTCTGGTTTTTGGGTTATTTTTTAGACAGGTGTCACAATTTTGTGTGACCTGTTTAACAACCTTAGCTAACTGGGGATGGGAGAGAATAGGCTTAAGCAAGATTTCTAGACTATCTTTACCAAAATGGTCGCTCTTATGTAAGGAGTTAGTAATGTTTTAAACCTGAGATTCAGGGAGTATTATTTGGGTCAGATCAGGCTGAAACCACCCATGTGACCCAATCTCCCAGCCCCGCTCAGCATATCGGGAATGTCCCCCTGATGTAAAACCTGGAGTCAGGGTTTCCTTGGGGAAAAGGGGGCAGATAGCAGTGGCAGAGGTAGCTTCCCCGGCAGCTCGTCCTGCCTCTTGATCAGGTTTCCTATTTCCCTGAGCCTCTTTTTCTTGCCCGTTTTGGTGACTCTTGCAGTGGATGACAGCTAATTTTGCAGGAATTTTGACTGCCTCCAGGAGCCTGAGAATGAGCTCTTTGTGTTTAATAGCAGAGCTTCGGGCACTGAGCATCCCTCTTTCCTTCCAAATTGCTGCACGGGCATGCAGAATGAGGAAAGCATACTTAGAGTCCATACATACATTAATCCTCTTTCCTTCTCCTAACTCCAAAGCTCTTGTCAGGGCAAAAAGTTCAGCTTTCTGGGCTGAGGTGTCTGGGGGAAGAGATCCACTTTCCTTAGTTTCTTCCAGGCTCACTACAGCATATCCTGCTTTCCTCTCTCCCTTCTCTACAAAACTGCTGCCATCTGTGTGCCAGTTTTCCTCTGGGTCAGATAAAGGTGTCTCTGACAGGTCCCGGCGATAAGAGTATAACTTGTCTGTGATTTGTATGCATTGGTGATCCAGAGGGGAGGTAGGGGGATCTGGCAGTAAGGTTGCTGGATTTAAATTCTGTCAGACCCTCAAATTTATTTCTGGAGTGTCAAGGAGGAGGGCTTGGTATTGGGTGATCCTTCCCCCTGTCATCCACCTGTCCCCTTTCATTTCCAAGACTGCTTGCACCCGGTGAGGCGTATACAATGTGGTGGGCTGACCCTGGGTCAGCTTAGATGCCTCCTTAACCATAAGAGCGGTGGCTGCTACTGCCCGGAGGCAAGTGGGCCACCCTCTGGCCACCTCATCTAGTTATTTTGAGAGATAAGCCACAGGTTGTAATACGGGCCCCATCATCTGCTCTAACATCCCAAGAGCAGTTCCTGTCCTTCCAGAAACATAGAGTCTAAAAGGCTTCTCCAGGTTGGGTAGGCCTAAAGCTGGGGCTGTAGTGATGGACTCTTTTAGGGCATTAAAGGCCACCTTGCAGGTCTCATGCCAGTCGAGTGGCTCTTCCTCTTTCCCCCTTAAATTTTCATATAGGGGTCTGGCCAAATTGCCATAATTAGGAATCCAGATCCTGCAAAACCCGGTCCTTCCTAAACATCCCCTAAGCTGTTGTTTTGTTTGGGGGTACGGGGTATTTAAGATGAGGGATCTCCCCTCGGGGTCAGGCATTCTTTTTCTCTCCGTAATTATAAATCCAAGGTATTTTACTTGGGTTAAGCTAATCTGAGCCTACTTGGGGGATACTCGATAACCCTTTTCATACAGGAAAGTTAGCGTTTTAAATAGTGTCCATTTGAGAGCTGGTAAAATCTTGCCTAGCTATGAGCAAGTCATCCACATACTGTATTAGACTACTGTTTGTTAAAGTTAATTCCCTTAGTTCTCTCCCCGAGGAAGTCCCAAAGTTATGAGGCCTGTCCCTAAACCCTTGGGGTAGTCGAGTCCAGTCGAGAGTTGTATGGTCTCTCTTGTTTCCAAGTCCCGCCACTCAAAAGCAAAGAGTTTTTGGGATTCAGGATGGAGAGGAATGCAAAAGAAAGCACCTTGAAGGTCCAAGACTGAGAAGTACTTGGCATTTCCTGGGACTTGGGATAGGAGGGTATATGGGTTTGGGACTATGGGGTGGATGGGAACCACAGCTTCATTAACATCTCTTAGATCCTGGACGAATCGGTAAGATCCATCTGGTTTTTGAACGGGCAAGATTGGGGTGTTGCAGGGGGACTCACAGCTGATTCGAGTTCCAGTATCTCGGTATTTGTTAACTAATGGTTTAAGACCCTCAAGAGCTACTGGTTTTAAGGGATATTGTCTTTTCCAGGGCTAGGGAGCATTTGGTCTCAGAGAAATCTTTACTGGTGGAACATTTATGGGTAAACCAGGGCTGGAGACATCCCACACCTGGGGATTGACATCATCTAGACAAGGGACAGACTCTTCCTTTTCTACCTCTGACTGTAAATATTCAGACATAGGCAAAGAAAATTATCGACTTCTACCTTTGTGTCCTCAAGTCACTCTGGTTTGGAGACGAAAGTATTATTCTCAAAATGGAAAATTTGGAAGCTGCAAACATGAAAAATTTAAAGACTCACACAGAGGCTAGTCACTCTAAGCCAACCCCTAAGACATTTGTTGACTGATTTCTAGCTTCTCTTCTTTAACCTTTTTTATCTACAGTAATCCTGTGTGTTCCTTTTAGTTAGCGATTCATTTTTAGACTATCCTGACTCTTCCACTACGTTCCAGTTTTGGGTCTGATACACTTAGAGATGTGCCAAGTGCTTCCTGAATACTATAGAACATATTTTATATTTAAAATACTTCCATGCTTATGTAGTGAGTCAATGATTTTAAGTTGATTTGTTACACATTTCAATGTAAAAGTCAATGTGTGAACTAACATATTCACGACTTGGAAAAGTTGGCTTTTTTTTGCTGTGTGTTTGAACTCCTCACCCGACCAAAGGTCATGGAGAGGTCTATTGTGTTTCTAAAATGGTTATAGTGTTGTTTATTTTCTGGTAATTGAATTAGGGTGTGAGTTGCAAAGCTTGTGTTTCTGTTCATTTCATTCCATCTGTTCGGGTTTCTTTCTCTCTCCTGAGTCAGACAGTAATTTCCCATTGGTTGTCCAGTTACCAAGGTTGGTGTCCATGTATCCGTGCTGGTCTCTCCATACATGTCCGGGTGTCCTGTGAAACACTAAGCTTAATTTATTTGGAAATGACCTAGCTGTTCAATACACTGTCATCACTCAGTTGAGCAGAGGGAGAGAAATTCAAGTGACAAAACTCCAGAGAAGCTAGTGTCAGAGCGCCCCAGCGTGGCATGCGTGCAGGGGGTTGGGGGGAGGGGGGCGGGGCGCGTAGCGCGGAGATCTCAGGTGTCCTCCCACCCTGGGCCTCTCCAGGCCCGCCCCTACTCAGCGGCTTCCCCCTGCCCCCATCGCATTCCCTGCTCAGGACCGTGTTGCCTCTGCAGCTGCCCGGCATCCTGCCCGAGTCCCCCCCTGCCCACAAGCTGTCTTCGAGTCTCTCTCTGAGCCCTCGTCTCTTTCTGCCTCTGTCTCACCTGGCGTGGGTGCGTGCGAGTGCCTGTCCGTGTGCCTGGCTATCGCTCCTCTGCTCTCTCAGGAAAGACTTGTGCTGGGCTGGCAGAGTGGGGGCAGGGCGGGTTCAGTAGGGCGAAAAGGCGGGGCTGAGGCGCTCCAGGGGGTTTGCGCAGCGGGCAGGACGTGCACCTGGCGCCCCGGTTGGGCTGTCTCTAAGCCCGCAGGAGGCTCCGGGTCCCGCGGGCTAGGGCCGAAGCCACGCTCGTTCGGAGCCATGTCACCCTGAGCAGCGAACGGAATGGTGGGGGGCAGGGGGTGAGGGGGCACCGCGACGTCCTCGCTGCTCTACCCACCCACCCCCACCCCTGGTCCCGCAGGCACACCAGGCCCCGGACGGGCCAGACGGGTGCTGGCCGGGGCTGGCGGTATGCGGGGCCGTGGCGCCCTCCGCTGTCCCCCGAGCTGCCAGCCCTGGTTGGTCGGAGTCCAGTCCGGGTCGTGCGGCTCAAGTGCAGCATGCGCCAGCTCGAGAGCTGTGGCCCCAGGCCCGAAGGGCAGGTCAGAACGCAAGGGAGGCGCAAGGCGGAGCTCTTTGGGCGCCTGACAGCCGCCTAGGTCTAAGGCCATAGCACCCTGAACGTGCCCTACCTCCTCTGATCTGGGAAATTGAGTAGGGCCGGGCCTGGTCAGTACTTGCATGGGAGACCGCCTTGTAGTTAGGTGGTTTTGTGATTTTTCTGAATGCCTACTTCAGAAAGTTAGAATCGGATGACTGCACACAGGAAAACGAATAATGATTTTGTACATAAACTTAAGAATCCAGCAGCTGGTCATTCTTTTTCCTGTCCTAACACAGCTAACTGGAAGTCAGGTGCAGTAAGTTCTACTGACTTAAGACCCTCATCCCTAACGGAAGGTATATAGGAAAACCCATAATATATCTAAATAAACATGAAAGATAGAAAGATGAGAAAAAAAAAATTCTCAGTGACATCTTAGTTGGTATATGAAACACGATGATTATGAAAGCACAACCCATAATCAAGTCCAGGCCATGGAAGCCTGTGACTTTCACTGAGTGTTGGCTTCCCTTTCAGCTGAGATTGTAAAAAGTGCTTTGTAAAATCCTGAGGTTTGAAGCACTTGTAACCTCCTGAAGAGACTGCAATCAGAAGGCTTTCTAGAATATCCTGACGCTGTGGTGAGCTCAAGCAATATATTCTGCAGAGGTCGGAAGACAGACATGTTGGGAAGTGGGGATGACTTCTACTGCACTTAGGGAGAAAGGGCATGTACAAGTGGAGAAGCAACACCTCAGTGACGGAATCTTTAAAGACTCCATACATGGAAAAGGAAATGCCTACCCACTCCAGTATTCTTGCTTGGAAAAATCCATGGACAGAGGAGTCTGGCGGGCTGAAGTCCACGGGATTCCATGACTGATCGTGTGTGCACGAGGGTGGAGGGAGACGGGTTGATAGCAAGAAACTGGTAGAAGTAAAAAATAAGAAAAAATATAAAATAAAGACTCGATAAATATGACAATGACTGGTAGGAATAAACCTTCAGAAGTGCCTTCTCAGACCTCCCGTCAGAAACACAAGTGTAATAAAGACACTGAATTTTCACGGTCTCACACAGAATTAGACTGGCTTATGACATGGGCAGAGAGGCTCCTCTAAGACATCGGGGCTGGGCTTTACTGGAGAATGCACATCGATTGAGTGCATGGCTATGTGTTATGGAAATATGTCTTACTGGCAGGGTGAAGGCATCTTCTTGAAGCACACAGCAAATAACACTACAAACTCAAGGAACTTGGCTACAATGACAATAGCTGATTTCATGTTGGCTACTGCTTGGCAGAGCTGGGTTCGCCTCTCCCATTAAGTACCTCAGTGGCCAGCTGTGAATGTAGCCATTAGTTTCTCACTTAGAAACCGAACCTAATACTTGCCATGTGCACTAGCGCAAGAACAGTGAAAGCTCCGCGGAGAAGCAAGTCAGACAGACATGCTTCTGTTTTCTCACAGAAGCTGCATATGACCGGCCCTGCTCACAGACAGATTGCTAATGCCAAGTGGATAGACAGTTATGCAGATATTCTTTAGCAACTCAGCGACCAGGGAAGCCCTACTAGCTCAGTTGGTAAAGAATCTGCCTGCAACGCAGGAGACCCCGCTTTCAGTCCTGGGTCGGGAAGATCCCCTGGAGAAGGGATATGCTACCCACCCCAGAATTCTGGCCTAGAGAATTCCACGGACTCTATAGTCCATGGAGCCGCAAAGAGTCAGGCACGAACTGAGCCACTTTCACCTGCACATGCGGATATTACTTAGAACAAGAAATGTGGTAACAGATCTAGTACCTCTGTCAAGCTCATGAGTGAGTACTATAAATATACAGAATCAGCTTTGTCCTGCATAGTTATTACCATCCTGTATTTGCTTTGAAAGGAGTTGAGCTAGTCTTGTGAAAGAGGAATGATTCTTTACCAACTAAGCCACAAGGAAAGCCCACTACTACTGGAGTGGGTAGCCTATCCCTTGCCCAGCGGATCTTCCTGACCCAGGAACTGAACCAGGGTCTCCTGCCTGAGTAACACATATTGGGTAAAAATCGGTGAGGGAGCATAACTATGGACATTGATTGGTAAACTCAGTTTTCCTTGTCCACATGGCTAGCGGAGGAGAAATAAACGTTGGCATGCATTTAAAAAATTCTTCTCATACTATATATAAAATTTACTATTTCTCTGCAGAAGTCTTGAATGAAGCACAGATATTGCCATTAGATTGCTTTGGTCATATCCATCTTATCCACATTTATTTTTAAAAGTCACATAGTGTGGCCTCAAATACTTGAAGACACGACAAAAGGTTTCTTTGGTCTCCATTCTCAACTGGACCGTGAGAAGGCAGTGGATCAGCATAATGCAGGAACTCAAGATATTTTTGGCAAAAACTTGACTAGTCTGTTTAATGATATGGAAGAATGAGTTAAGGGTCGCAGCACGAAACAGAAGGCCATGCTAGAAGTACACAAGACCTTGTTTGGTAAGTCCAAACATGACTTTTTCTTTCAGTTGAAGGATAGTTGCTTTACAGAATTTTGTTGCCAAACATCAGCATGAATGAGCCACAGGTATATATATGTCTCCTCCCTCCTGAACCTCTCTCCCATTTCCCTCCCCATTCCACCCTAGCTTGTTGCAGAGCCCCTGAGTCATACAGCAAATTTCATTGGCATCTGTTTTTACGTAAGGTAATATATTTTCATGTTACTCTGCATTCATCTGACCCTCTCCTTCCTCCCCCTTGCCCATGTCCATAAGTCTGTTCTCTACATCTGTGACTCCTTTGCTGCCCTGCAAATAATTTCATCAGTACCACCTTTAGTTCAAGCATTTTTTTCCCCCCAAGCATTACTTATTTCTTATTCCAGTCTTACTGTCTTTAGTGTGAGACTGATTTCGAAACTGATATGAAAGTATTATTCTCAGCATGGAAAATTTGGAAGATGCAACATGGAAAATTTAAAAAGTCACGCAGAGGCTAGCCACTCTGAGCTAACCCCTAAAACATTTATTGACTGATTTCTAGTTTCTCTTCTTTAAACTTTTTTATCTACAATAATCCTGTGTATTCCTTTTAGTTAGGGATTCGTTTTTAGACTATCCTGACTCTTCAACTAACTTCCAGTTTTAGGTCTCATACAGTGAGACATGTGCCAAATGCTTCCTGAATACTATAGAACATATTTTATGTTTAAAATACTTCCAGGCTTATGTAGTGAGTCAATGATTTTAAGTTTATTTGTTACACATTTCATTGTAAAAGTCAATGTGTGAACTAACATATTCCAGATTTGGAAAAGGTGGCTTTTTTTGTCGTGTGCTAGAACTCCTCACCAGACCAAAGGTCATGGAGAAGTCTATTGTTTTTCTAAAATGGTTATAGTGATGTTGGTTTTTTTTTTGTTTTTTTTTTTTTTTTGTAATTGAATTAGGGTTTGAGTTGCAAAGTTTGAGTTTCTGTTCATTTCATTCCATCTGTTCGGGGTTCTTTCTCTCTCCTGAGTCAGACAGTAATTTCCCATTGGTTGTCCAGTTACCAAGGTTGGTGTCCATGCATCCGTGCTGGCCTCTGCATTCATGTCCGGGTGTCCTGTGAAACACTAAGCTTAATTTATTTGGAAATGACCTAGCTGTTCAATACACTGTCATCACTCAGTTGAGCACAAGGATAGAAATTCAGGGGACCAAACTCCGGAGAAGCTAGTGTCATAGCGCCCCGGCCTAGTGTGCGTGCAGGGGGTTGGGAGGACGGGGGCAGGGCACGGAGCAGGGAGATCTCAGGTGCCCTCGCACCCTGGGCCTCTCCAGGCCCGCCCCTACTCAGCGGCTTCCCCCTGCCCCCATCGCATTCGCTTCTCAGGGCCGGGTGGCCTCTGCAGCTGCCCGGCATCCTCCCCGAGTCCCCCCCTGCCCACAAGCTGTGTTCGAGTCTCTCTCTGAGCCCTCGTCTCTTTCTGCCTCTGTCTCACCTGGCGTGGGTGCGTGCGAGTGCCTGTCCGTGTGCCTGGCGTTCGCTCGTCTGCTCTCTCAGGAAAGACTTGTGCTGGGCCGGCATAGTGGGGGCAGGGCGGGTCTCGGTAGGGCGAACAGGCAGGGCTGAGGCGCTCCAGGGGGTTTGTGCAGCGGGCAGGATGTGCGCCTGGGGCCCCGGCTGGGCTGCCTTTAAGCCCGCAGGAGGCTCCGGGGACCCCGGCCCCGGGCCGAAGCCCCGCTCATCCGGAGGCACGTCACCCTGAGCAGCGAACGGGATGGTGGGGGGCAGGGGGTGAGGGGGCACCGAGACGTCCTAGCTGCTCTACCCACCCCCCCTCCCCCCACCCCAGGTCCCGCAGGTATGCCAGGACCCGGCCGGGCCAGACGGGTGCTGGCCGGGGCTGGCGGTGTGCGGGGCCGTGGCGCCCTCCGCTGGCCCCTGAGCTGCCGGCCCTGGTTGGTCGGAGTCCAGTCGCGGGTCGTGCGGCTCAAGTGCAGCGCGCGCCAGCTCGAGAGCTGTGGCCCCAGGACCGAAGGGCAGGTCAGAACGCAAGTGAGGCGCAACGCGGAGCTCTTGGGGCGCCTGACAGCCGCCTCGGTCTAAGGCCATAGCACCCTGAACGTGCCCTATCTCCACTGATCTGGGAAATTGAGTAGGGCCGGGCCTGGTCAGTACTTGCATGGGATACCGCCTTGTAGTTAGGCGGTTTTCTGATTTTTCTGAATGCCTACTTCAGAAAGTTAGAATCGGATGACTGCACACAGGAAAACGAATAATGATTTTGTACATAAACTTAAGAATCCAGCAGCTGGTCATTCTTTTTCCTGTCCTAACACAGCTAACTGGAAGTCAGGTGCAGTAAGTTCTACTGACTTAAGAACCTCATCCCTAATGGAGGATATATAGGAAAACCCATAATATATCTAAATAAACATGAAAGATAGAACGATGAGGAAAAAAAAGTTCTCAGTGACATCTTAGTTGATATATGAAATACGATGATCATGAAAGCACAACCCATAATCAAGTCCAGGCCATGGAAGCCTGTGACTTTCACTGATTGTTGACTTCCCTTTCAGCTGAGGTTGTAAAAAGTGCTTTGTAAAATCCTGAGGTTTGAAACACTTGTAACCTCCTGAAGAGACTGCAATCAGAAGGCTTTCTAGAATATCCTGACGCTGTGGTGAACTCAAGCAATACATTCTGCAGAGGTCGGAAGACAGACATGTTGGGAAGTGGGGATGACTTCTACTGCACTTAGGGAGAAAGGGCATGAACAAGTGGAGAAGCAACACCTCAGTGACGGAATCTTTAAAGACTCCATACATGGAGAAGGAAATGTCAACCCACTCCAGTATTCTTGCCTGGAAAAATCCATGGACAGAGGAGTCTGGCGGGCTGAAGTCCACGGGATTCCATGACTGATCGTGTGTGCACGAGGGTGGAGGGAGACGGGTTGGTAGCAAGAAACTGGTAGAAGTAAAAAATAAGAAAAAATATAAAATAAAGACTCGATAAATATGACAACGACTGGTAGGAATAAACCTTCAGAAGTGCCTTCTCAGACCTCCCGTCAGAAGCACAAGCGTAATAAAGACACTGAGTTTTCACGGTCTCACACAAAATTAGACTGGCTTATGACAATGGGCAGAGAGGCGCCTCTAAGACATCGGGGCTGGGCTTTACTGGAGGATGCACATCGATTGAGTGCATGGCTATGTGTTATGGAAATATGTCTTACTGGCAGGGTGAAGGCATCTTCTTGAAGAACACAGCAAATAACACTACAATTTCAAGGAAGTTGGCTACAATGACAATAGCTGATTTCATGTTGGCTACTGCTTGGCAGAGCTGGGTTCGCCTCTCCCATTAAGTACCTCAGTGGCCAGCTGTGAATGTAGCCATTAGTTTCTCACTTAGAA
Source organism: Muntiacus reevesi (assembly GCF_963930625.1). Lineage (NCBI taxonomy): Eukaryota > Metazoa > Chordata > Mammalia > Artiodactyla > Cervidae > Muntiacus > Muntiacus reevesi. Next base: position 4,628 of record NW_027077839.1, on the reverse strand, counting down.
ACCGAACCTAATACTTGCAATGTGCACTAGCGCAAGAACACTGAAAGCTTCGCGGAGAAGCAAGTCAGACAGACATGCTTCTGTTTTCTCACAGAAGCTGCTTATGACCGGCCCTGCTCACAGACAGATTGCTAATGCCAAATCGATAGACAGTTATGCAGATATTCTTTATCAACTGAGCCACCAGGGAAGCCCTACTAGCTCAGTTGGTAAAGAATCTGCCTGCAACGCAGGAGACCCCGCTTTCAGTCCTGGGTCGGGAAGATCCCCTGGAGAAGGGATAGGCTACCCACTCCAGTATTCTGGCCTAGAGAATTCCACGGACTCTATAGTCCATGGGGCCACAAAGAGTCAGGCACGAACTGAGCCACTTTCACCTGCACATGCGGATATTACTTAGAACAAGAAATGTGGTAACAGATCTAGCACCTCTGTCAAGCTCATGAGTGAGTACTATAAATATACAGAATCAGCTTTGTCCTGCATAGTTATTTCCATCCTGTATTTGCTTTGAGAGGAGTTGAGCTAGTCTTGTGAAAGAGGAATGATTCTTTACCAACTGAGCCACAAGGAAAGCCCACTACTACTGGAGTGGGTAGCCTATCCCTTCTCCAGCGGTTCTTCCTTACCCAGGAACTGAAACAGGGTCTCCTGCCTGAGTAACACATATTGGGTAAAAATCGGTGAGGGAGCATAACTATGGACATTGATTGGTAAACTCAATTTTCCTTGTCCACATGGCTAGCGGAGGAGAAATAAACGTTGGCATGCATTTAAAAAATTCTTCTGATACTATATATAAAATTTACTATTTCTCTGCAGAAGTCTTGAATGAAGCACAGATATTGTCATTAGATTGCTTTGGTCATATCCGTCTTATCCACATTTATTTTTAACAGTCACATAGTGTGGCCTCAAATACTTGAAGACACGACAAAAGGTTTCTTTGGTCTCCATTCTAAACTGGATCGTGAGAAGGCAGTGCATCAGCATAATGCAGGAGCTCAAGATATTTTTGGCAAAAACTTGACTAGTCTGTTTAATGATATGGAAGAATGAGTTAAGGGTGGCAGCACGAAACTGAAGGCCATGCTAGAATTACACAAGACCTCGTTTTGTAAGTCCAAACATGACTTATTCTTTCAATTGAAGGAAAGTTGCTTTACAGAATTTTGTTGCCAAACATCAGCATGAATCAGCCACAGGTATACATATGTCTCCTCCCTCCTGAACCTCTCTCCCATTTCCCTCCCCATTCCACCCTAGCTTGTTGCAGAGCCCCTGAGTCATACAGCAAATTTCATTGGCATCTGTTTTTACGTATGGTAATATATTTTCATGTTACTCTGCATTCATCTGACCCTCTCCTTCCTCCCCCTTGCCCATGTCCATAAGTCTGTTCTCTACATCTGTGACTCCTTTGCTGCCCTGCAAATAATTTCATCAGTACCACCTTTAGTTCAAGAATTTTTTTCCCCCCAAGCATTACTTATTTTTATTCCAGTCTTACTGTCTTTAGTGTGAGACTGATTTCGAAACTGATATGAAAGTATTATTCTCAGCATGGAAAATTTGGAAGATGCAACATGAAAAATTTAAAAAGTCACGCAGAGGCTAGCCACTCTGAGCTAACCCCTAAAACATTTATTGACTGATTTCTAGTTTCTCTTCTTTAACATTTTTTATCTACAATAATCCTGTGTATTCCTTTTAGTTAGAGATTCATTTTTAGACTATCCTGACTCTTCAACTAACTTCCAGTTTTAGGTCTCATACAGTGAGACATGTGCCAAATGCTTCCTGAATACTATAGAACATATTTTATGTTTAAAATACTTCCACGCTTATGTAGTGAGTCAATGAGTTTAAGTTTATTTGTTGCACATTTCAATGTAAAAGTCAATGTGTGAACTAACATATTCCAGATTTGGAAAAGGTGGCTTTTTTTGTCGTGTGCTAGAACTCCTCACCCGACCAAAGGTCATGGAGAAGTCTATTGTTTTTCTAAAATGGTTATAGTGTTGTTGGTTTTTTTTTTTTTTTTTTTTTTTGTAATTGAATTAGGGTTTGAGTTGCAAAGTTTGTGTTTCTGTTCATTTCATTCCATCTGTTCAGGGTTCTTTCTCTCTCCTGAGTCAGACAGTAATTTCCCATTGGTTGTCCAGTTACCAAGGTTGGTGTCCATGCATCCGTGCTGGTCTCTGCATTCATGTCCGGGTGTTCTGTGAAACACTAAGCTTAATTTATTTGGAAATGACCTAGCTGTTCAATACACTGTCATCACTCAGTTGAGCACAAGGATAGAAATTCAGGTGACCAAACTCCGGAGAAGCTAGTGTCAGAGCGCCCCGACCTGGTGTGCGTGCAGGGGGTTGGGAGGACGGGGGCAGGGCGCGGAGCAGGGAAATCTCAGGTGCCCTCGCACCCTGGGACTCTCCAGGCCCGCCCCTACTCAGCGGCTTCCCCCTGCCCCCATCGCATTCGCTTCTCAGGGCCGGGTGGCCTCTGCAGCGGCCCGGCATCCTGCCCGAGTCCCCCACTGCCCACAAGCTGTCTTCGAGTCTCTCTCTGAGCCCTCGTCTCTTTCTGCCTCTGTCTCACCTGGCGTGGGTGCGTGCGAGTGCCTGTCCGTGTGCCTGGCTTTCGCTTGCCTGCTCTCTCAGGAAAGACTTGTGCTGGGCCGGCAGAGTGGGGGCAGGGCGGGTCTCGGTAGGGCGAAAAGGCGGGGCTGAGGCGCTCCAGGGGGTTTGTGCAGCGGGCAGGATGTGCGCCTGGGGCCCCGGCTGGGCTGCCTCTAAGCCCGCAGGAGGCTTCGGGGACCGCGGCCCCGGGCCGAAGCCCCGCTCGTCCGGAGCCACGTCTCCCTGAGCAGCGAACGGGATGGTGGGGGGCAGGGGGTGAGGGGGCACCGAGACGTCCTAGCTGCTCTACCCACCCCCCCTCCCCCCACCCCAGGTCCCGCAGGTATGCCAGGACCCGGCCGGGCCAGACGGGTGCTGGCCGGGGCTGGCGGAGTGCGGGGCCGTGGCGCCCTCCGCTGGCCCCTGAGCTTCCGGCCCTGGTTGGTCGGAGTCCAGTCGCGGGTCGTGTGGCTCAAGTGCAGCGCGCGCCAGCTCGAGAGCTGTGGCCCCAGGCCCGAAGGGCAGGTCAGAACGCAAGGGAGGCGCAACGCGGAGATCTTGGGGCGCCTGACAGCCACCTCGGTCTAAGGCCATAGCACCCTGAACGTGCCCTATCTCCTCTGATCTGGGAAATTGAGTAGGGCCGGGCCTGGTCAGTACTTGCATGGGAGACCGCCTTGTAGTTAGGCGGTTTTGTGATTTTTCTGAATGCCTACTTCAGAAAGTTAGAATCGGATGACTGCACACAGGAAAATGAATAATGTTTTCACACATAACCTTAAGAATCCAGCAGCTGGTCATTCTTTTTCCTGTCCTAACACAGCTAACAGGAAGTCAGGTGCAGTAAGTTCTACTGACTTAAGAACCTCATCCCTAATGGAGGATATATAGGAAAACCCATAATATATCTAAATAAACATGAAAGATAGAACGATGAGAAAAAAAAAATTCTCAGTGACATCTTAGTTGATATATGAAACACGATGATTATGAAAGCACAACCCATAATCAAGTCCAGGCCATGGAAGCCTGTGACTTTCACTGAGTGTTGACTTCCCTTTCAGCTGAGGTTGTAAAAAGTGCTTTGTAAAATCCTGAGGTTTAACACTTGTAACCTCCTGAAGAGACTGCAATCAGAAGGCTTTCTAGAATGTCCTGACGCTGTGGTGAACTCAAGCCATACATTCTGCAGAGGTCGGAAGACAGACGTGTTGGGAAGTGGGGATGACTTCTACTGCACTTAGGGAGAAAGGGCATATACAAGTGGAGAAGCAACACCTCAGTGACGGAATCTTTAAAGACTCCATACATGGAGAAGGAAATGGCAACCCACTCCAGTATTCTTGCCTGGAAAAATCCATGGACAGAGGAGTCTGGCGGGCTGAAGTCCACGGGATTCCATGACTGATCGTGTGTGCACGAGGGTGGAGGGAGACGGGCTGGTAGCAAGAAACTGGTAGAAGTAAAAAATAAGAAAAAAATATAAAATAAATACTCAATAAATATGACAACGACTGGTAGGAATAAACCTTCAGAAGTGCCTTCTCAGACCTCCCGTCAGAAGCACAAGCGTAATAAAGACACTGAGTTTTCACGGTCTCACACAAAATTAGACTGGCTTATGACAATGGGCAGAGAGGCGCCACTAAGACATCGGGTCTGGGCTTTACTGGAGGATGCACATCGATTGAGTGCATGGCTATGTGTTATGGAAATATGTCTTACTGGAAGGGTGAATGCATCTTCTTGAAGAACACAGCAAATAACACTACAAATTCAAGGAACTTGGCTACAATGACAATAGCTGATTTCATGTTGGCTACTGCTTGGCAGAGCTGGGTTCGCCTCTCCCATTAAGTACCTCAGTGGCCAGCTGTGAATGTAGCCATTAGTTTCTCACTTAGAAAACGAACCTAATACTTGCAATGTGCACTAGCGCAAGAGCACTGAAAGCTCCACGGAGAAGCAAGTCAGACAGACATGCTTCTGTTTTCTCACAGAACCTGC